>NC_140931.1:36771468-37008968 GCF_014529385.1 Adiantum capillus-veneris | reverse complement strand
TCAACTTCTCTACTATCTTGAAGAAGGAGATGGAGCTCTTGCACTTTGCACTTCACATAATGATAGTGT
Organism: Adiantum capillus-veneris; assembly: GCF_014529385.1. NCBI lineage: Eukaryota > Viridiplantae > Streptophyta > Polypodiopsida > Polypodiales > Pteridaceae > Adiantum > Adiantum capillus-veneris. The sequence goes on along the minus strand of NC_140931.1, from coordinate 37,008,899 downwards.
ATGTGAGTGTGTGTGGGAGAGTATACCCCTCAAGCAACCCCCTAGCTTGCTTTAGTCGAACCCCCCTTGTAGCTCATGCTTGAAGCTCATTGGACCCCTACAAGCCTGGCCAATCACATGCATGATGCATATCAAGCAAGCATGCTAGCCTTGGGACAAGTTTCCCCCTTTCCTCTTTGAGAGAGGACTTGATAAATGCAAAAATATTTAATTAAATCTACTAAATTATCATTGGACCCTTTGGGAGGCCAACCAATAGGCTTTAGGCACACCATGAGGGCAACATGAAGAGGAACTTGAAAAGTGACCTAAATGCTTTCTTTGTACCAAGATTTCCTTGTGTGTGTGTGTGTGTGTGTGTGTGTGTGTGTGTGTGTGTGTGTGTGTGTGTGTGTGTGTGTGTGTGTGTGTTCTCTCTCTAACCCCTCTTGTAGGGCTCGTCCCCTCCTTGTAGGGATAGTTGTTGACTTTGTGGAACACCTTACCCTCAAGCATCTTAGTCAGCAAGCATGACAAAGCACCTCAAGCTTGGGTAATGTTCCCATAAGCATCTCAAGATCCCTATTCGGCAAGCATGAAAAGCACCTCAAGCACCTTAGTCATCAAGAACGGCAAGCACCTCAAGCTTGGGCCGGGTTCCCACCTCAAGCTCAGCCCTAGCTTACCTAAGGTCAAAGTACTTTTAACACTAACCTTTGGAGGTCTTTAATGAAGCTAACCCTAGGGTCTTTAAGCTCCATTAGCATTGCTCTTTGATAGACCATCTCCTATTTGGACCCATTACCTTTGGTATCGTGCTGAGATGCATCTGAAGCACATACCTATATTCTAACCCTTGTTCCTATTTATTCTCCCACATTAAATGATCAATTTAATATGTGAAAATCATTTGGGTTGGTTAGATATTAGATTTTATGAAATTCCTCACCATAGATTACTCTTGGAGTTTAGCTTAGCATAGTAATATAGTTGGTAGAGAAGATGAGCATGCCATTGAAGCTTGACTCTTGAATGGATTTGCATTCCATAGCCAAGAGGTGTTGGTGTAGCTCGCTTGGAGAAGGAGATGGAGTTTTTGCTCAACACATGAGTTGTGTGAGTGTATGTGGTTGAGTATGCCAAAAATCAGAGCCTCATCTTGCTTGGTCAACCCCCCTCATGCAATTACTCATGCTTGCATCCTATTGGTCCATCCAAGGCTTAGCCAATGAGAGATAACAAGCAAGGTGTGTAGCCTTGTGACAAGTGTCCTTCTTTCCCCTTTAGAGAGGGATTAGATAATTTTTTCAAAGAAGCTAAACTCTTATTGGATCTCTAAATCAACTTGAAAATAGGAATTAAGCTAGCTTATGGGCTGCTTAATTCTCATTGGTCCCCTTGGTAGAGTGTCCAATAGGAATTAGGGGGGTCTCATTTCTCATTGTTTTCTTTAGCAAAATTTTCTAAAATGTTTAAGCTCAATTTACTCAAGCTTAATGCTCATTGTTCCTTGCCATAGGCCATCCAATAGGAATTAAGCTTCATTGGGGGGCAACCTGTCTAGGAGCCTGACATGTGTCCTATATGCCTTATGTGAAAAAGGGGAGCTCTTATATATATATATATATATATATATATATATAGTGTGTGTGTGTGTGTGTGTGTGTGTGTGTGTGTGTGTGTGTTTGTTTTTCTCTAATCCCCTACAAAGAGGGCTCGCCCCATGCAAGTGGGAGTGTTCACTTGGCCACTTGCATCCACTTGGTGACCATAGTCCAAATCTACAAAGGTTTAAAATACCTACCCATGGCAATAGCCACCCCTTTGGTCCAAGGCCTAAAGGCTTTTAACACTAACCTTTGGAGGCTTTAATGAAGCTTCACCCAAGGTCTTTTAAAGCTCTATTACCTGCCATTGCTCTTTGGTAGACCATCTCCCTTTTGGACCCTTCATGAGATGTAGCCTGTTGTCCCTTTCGTCCGATGTTGAGATAGGTCCAAAAGCACATATCTATATTCTAATTCTTGTTCCCATTCATTTTCCCACATTAATGATCAGTTTAATATGAGAAAATCATTTGGGATAATTAGATATTAGATTTTAATGACATTACCTTTTGTATGGTCGTGATATATGTATTAATGTAATTTTTGTGGAAAGATATGAGTTTCAAATCACAAATCTTGATAACATAAATGTTTGAATTTTGTTGTATAAACCAAAGCCATAATTTGGCTTGCTTATTTCATAAAAGAAGAAAGTGAGCAAACATTTGCAAAAGCAACAGTCGTGAATGTTTTTGGTCCTTTATCTTCTACTTTGCATCTACATTTTTCATGAAAACCCATCAATGAAAAGACAAACAAGATTAATTATAATCTGAAGACTACATTAAAAAAAAGGTTAATTCTTAGAGTAAGTATGAAGTTTTGGGATGTGTGTGTGTGTGTGTGTGTGTGTTTTGGGGGTGGTATTCGGTTTACTAGGGGTCTACCCCAAACATATATTCAAACCCTCCTGCTTGACTAGCTTATATGCTAATGTAATTTTTTTGGGGGGGCAAAACCCTCGCTTGCATGTATGTTGTACATTAGTCTTTGAATGGTCGAGCCCTTAGGAAGAGGACACACCTCAATTCCTACAACTACAATGGTTGCTCCAATATGGAGGGGAGGAGATCGATAATGGTCCATTGCATAGGAGACCACACACAAGGATTTCCCATGATTAGTGTAATGTTTTTCATTATCCACTTCTCTAGTAAAAGCCAAAATTTAAAGACCTCCTTGAGCTTCATGCAATGGTAGGTGGTTGATCCACCGTACAAAATCTATGAAGTGCATCTTTTATACTTTCATGTAGTGGTTCATATAGGTCATCAATCCTAGATGGACTATAGCACGTGTGTGTGCATATGTAGCATGTGACGCGTGTGGCATGTAGGCATCTATGTGGCTAGAAGATGTATAATCTTAGCTTCAATTGTGATCACATATGTTCTTCTCTATAATTTCTCACATTTTATTCTATAATTTCTCACATTTTCACATATAGAATGGGGTTGAAAAATGATCTTTAAAAAAAATACAAATGAGGCAATCGATTATGAGGTTGACAACTTTGATGATGGATATAGTCGATACAAAGAGATACCACTAGTCCCCACCTTCATAAGTATATGGGAAGCAAGAATATGTAGTTGGAGGTTTCTTCAAATGTTACAGATCAGCCTATTACTGATGCAAATGTACATGATGTACTTGATGAGGAAAGGGCTGAGAATGAGCATGCTAGAGGTATGTCAAAATGGTTGATGTATACTTTGCGTGACTGTAAATTGGATGCACCTTTGTCTAGTCGTACTCGTTCAGGTTCTCGCCATGAATCTTATGCATGAGATTGTGATGCTTGGATGTGTCTAACTTATGTGATATTGAGAAACCTCTGTCTTTTGATGAAGCACAAAATTCAAAAAATTGGGTGGCTGCCATGCAATCTGAATATGATGCACTTATAGAAAATGACACATGGACTTTATGTGATTTTCCTCTTGGCAAAAAGGTCATCAGTAGGAAGTGGGTTTACAAGTTAAAACGCAAGCCGGATGGTGAGAGTGATCGCTATAAGGATCGACTTGTTGCAAAGGGTTATGCACAACAAAAAGCCATAGATTATGAGGAGACTTTTGCTCCCACTTTTCGTATGATTACTGTACATTTTCTATGTGCATTGGCAACTCATTTTGTTTGGGATGTACATCAGTTAGACATTGTTACTGCTTTCTTGAATGGTGACATATTTGAGGAAGTTTATGTAACACAGCCTCACGGTTTTGTCAAGAAAGGACAAGAGGATAAAGTGTATAGAGGTAATGTTAGTTTTAATGGCCATGTGGCTGACCGCCCATCACTAACTGATACTAACTCTAAGTGTACAATTATATTCTTGTGTGAGCCACTAACACAATGTAAAGTGTGTATTGTACGTAAGTGCATAAGATAGAGAAGAAAGAAAGGGGGCACACACTGTGTGTCAGCTCTCCCCCTCCCACCTGTGTGTGTGGCTGTGGTGGTGTGTGTATGAGTGTATGTGCGTATTCATCTTCCTCTACATTGTGCTCCCGGCTCCTCTAGTTCATCTAGTATCAGAGTTGTTTCATTCCCAAAATCGCTTCCATGCGCGCGTACTTTCAAGAGTGCAAACAAGGTTTCAACTTCGGCATCGGCAAATTCAACATTCCGAGAGCATTTCCATCAAGTGTCTTGCAATTTTTCCCCCCTTTCGGAGCCATTCCTACCATCAAAAATCTCATTCAAGCTACGATTTAGGACACGCATTTTTCAGCTCTCTTTTGGTAGTTTTTGCTATAGAGCTTCCATAGCCATTACAGGTACCATTGTTGCAGTCTCTTCATTCTACGAAAGCACATGGCTCATTTGGGAGTGTGTAGCCTCTTTTGGAGTGGCCTCATACACACACATAGAGTGGGAGTTTGATGGCATTGTCTTCTTCGACTACAGGTACAGATACAGGTACATAGAGCCGCTTGGTTAGCTTCCTATGTGCTTCTCGGCCTTGATTTTGGCTTTGGCTACGGCATCAGCATCGACTCACAGTCTACAGGTTTCAGTGCTTGCAATATTCTAGTGGGAGCAGTTTTTTATGCGTACATGCATATGTTGGCACTTACAGTGTTTGAGCTCTTTTGAGAGTAGTTGACTCCCCACATGGATATTTCTTTGCATGCACATGCTTTTGGCGCATGTTTGATCATCATGACAAACTTGTATGTTTTTGTGGATCTGCCATTCTACGCTTTTGTGGAGCCATCTTTTGGCTAGTATGGCAGTCCTAGTCATTTTTTAGACTTGGTCCGGATGATAGCCATTTTTAAGACTTGGCTATACATTTTGCTGCATAACGTACATTGTTGAGGGTCGATAGCATGAGGTTTTCATTGAGCTAGGGTATTCACAAATGTGGAGATACCTTCGGTGATATAGGTAGCTGGAGCATACCTTCCGAGGCCTCGCCATAGGACATGTATAGAGTGGTATAGGTGCTTTTGACATCGAGTTGGCGTTCTATGGTCAGTTTGGCAGTTTATACGCCTCAGTTGGTCTCTATACAGTGTGCTTTTGAGAGGCATTGCCCTCTTTTGTGCTTTGTGAGTGACATACTTGGTCATTTTATTTTGGTTGACATAGTCCCAAATACAAAGGAGACTCTACCGAAATTTTCCCATAATCTTTTGGTCGTTTGTCACCATGTCTACTAGCAAAGACCGTGACATTTATGACATAAAGAAGTTTGATGTCACTAATTTTCAGCTCTGGAAGAACCAAATGCATGATGTGCTTGTCCAAAAAAAGCAAAAGTTGCCTATTGCCTATGCGGCTAGAACTGAAGATATGCACATGACTCAGTTTTAGTGGGAGGAGCTTGATGAGCTATGTCGGTCTACGATTAGACTGCACCTTGGTGAGTAGGTGTACTTTTTAGTGTTAGAATGCGAGAATACTCATGATTTATGGCAGAAATTATGTGACACTTACGAAAAGGATACGGCTAGCAATAAGGTTTTCATGATGCGAGCACTTTTCAACCTTTGTATAAAGGAGTCAGCTAGCTTGTCAGCCATATCAATGATTTTGATTCTCTTTTTGCCCAGATTTGTGCACAGTGCATGCCCATTGATGATGAGATGAAAGCAATCTTTTTCATTCGTTCATTGCCACCCTCTTGGGATATCTTTTGCATAGCTGTTAGTAACTCTACTCCTAATGGTACGCTAAAATACGATGATGTTACTAGGGCACTTTTGTCAGAGGAGATGCATCGGAAGACCATGACTAGCTTGCATTATGGGGAAGCTCATTATGTGCAAAGAGATGATAAGAAACATAAGGGCCGTTCTTTGCAACGTGAGTCCAAGAAAGGGCAATATAGATACATCAAAGGGTAGATCAAATTCTTGTGGTCTCTATAAGATAAGTTTGGTCACAAAAGAAGGATTGTTATGCTTGGAAGCATGACAAAGAGAAGGAAAAAGGTAAAGGCAAAGATCATGATGATAAAGAAGAGAAACCAAAGAGTTCGGTTAAGATTGAAGAACTTAACATAGTTCAGGATGACAATGATGTGCAAGACATTAATATGTTGACTGAATATAATGATGTCTTTTATGATGCACAAGAAACCCTATCTTTGCAAAGTTCTATGCCAGTTGAACTCCTTGTTAGTGGTGAAGTATCCCATACATGGATTCTTGATTCGCGTGCTTCATTGCATGTCACACTCATAGGCATTGTTTTACTACATACAAGGAAACCATTGGCTCTGTAACACTTGGTGACAGTTACTCTCGTGACATCGTTGGCGTAGGTGATATTGACATGGTTATGGCCAACGGGGTGAAGCTTATCATCCATAATGTTCGTCATGTTCCAACCTTGACACGCAATCTGATTTTGGTTGGACGTCTTGATGGCTTGGGTTACAAAGTCACTTTTCATCAGCAGTCTTGGCGTGTTGCGGAGGATCATCTTATTATAGCCCATGGTTCAAGAGTTGGTTCACTTTATCCTCTTTATGTACCTGATAAAAAAAGTGTTCTTTTTGTAATCAAGCTGCTAACCTTTGCTTTGTGGCATAGCCAGTTAGGACATATGTCAAAGAAGGAAATGGAGACACCCTCTCGTTTGGGCTACTTATCGTCTTTGTCATTTTCTGATTTTCCCTTTTGTGAGCACTATCAATATGGAAAGCAAACACGAACACATCATACACATTCTTTTGACAAAGAAAGAAAACCCTTAGAGCTTGTGCACAGTTATTTATGAGGGCCAATGCCTTCTAAATCCCATGGTGGTGCGACCTATTATGTTACATTCATGAAGTCTAAAGATGAGACCTTTTCTTGCTTCAAGAAGCTCTTGTCTAGTGTTGAAACTCAGTCTGAACATAAGTTGAAAGCTTTGCGCTCAAACAATGATGGAGAATATGTCTCCAAAGATTTTACAAACTTTTGTTCAAGTGGGGGACTCAAGCATGAGTTTACAGCTCTTTATATCCCTGTACAAAATGGCATTGCGGAACAAATGAATAGGACCATCCAAGAGCGGATTTTCTCTATGCTATCAGAGGCTAATTTACTGCAAGCGTTTTGGGCTAAATCATTATACACAGCCGTGTATAATGCTTCAGTCATATACTTGATCAAGTACACAGCTGTGTACTTGATTAATAGATCACCACATGCTTCATTATAGTTTTGTGTACCTTTGGAGTTATGGTCAGGACATAAATTGTCTTATGAAAAACTCCACACATTTGGTTGTGAAGCATATACACATGAACCCAAGGAGTTGCATGCTAAGCTAGATGCTAAGTCCAGAAAATGTATCTTCATTGGCTATGGTGTAGATAGTCAATTTGACTATCGTTTATGGGATCCAAAAATTCAATCAGTGATCCATAACAATGATGTTGTCTTTAATGAGACTAAGATGCATAGACAGCTAATGAAAGAGGTTGAATTCCAAAAAGTGACGTTTTTTTATGTATCACCTCCTGTCCAGACAACTCCCAAGCCACCCGGTCGAGATCTCAAAGAGTCTGATCACCCGGTCGAGATCTCAAAGAGTCTCACATCCTCCATAACATTTTGTTCCAGGCGGCATGGTGTGACATTTAATGGCCTAGTAACTTGTGTGTAGCAGAAAATAGCATGAACATAGTGAGCATTTCATTAGAATAGATTCCTAATGGGAATAACAAGAGTGCTTGAGTGGAGAGAGCAACAAAAAACATAACACCTAGTTAGATATCATAAACAATACTTCAAAAGAGAGATAAATTAAGCAATTGACAACAATTGAGGACCGGATTTTCATGGAGCCCGTCCCCCCTCCAAAAGGCTTTGTATTATGGTTTCTCCCATCAAGAGAGACATTTTACAATACAATTCTTTGTGTTCCTTCAATACTAGCTAGTGCAATGAAGATGGAAACTTCAAGCACTAAGCAAAACACTTATCAAACACAACATCAATTCCCTCACGGTTTTAGACCCAAGACCTCACACACCTTCCAAGATGGTGAGACCTAGCGGGGTATGAGAGTAGATTGAGAGGAAGAAGGAGTAGCCTTACGAGAAAGCTGTACATCTCCTCACATAATCACTCATATTAGCATAGCTTAGCTTAGTAATTAGCATGGTAAAGGAGATGATCGTCCATTGAAGCTTGGCTCTTGGTTGGATTTGCATCACAAAGCCAAGAGTTGTTGGTGTAGGCCTCCCTTCTCACAAGCTTGGAGTAGGTGGTAAGCTTTCCATTAAAGCTTGAGAAGAGAGAGAGAGTCTTCTTACTCAACACATAGATTGTGTGAGTGTGTAAGTGAATAATGCCTTTGAAAAATCAGCCCCCTCTCTCTCTTGGTCTACCCCCCTTGCAATTTGCTCATGCTCACTCCCTATTGGACCTTCCCAGGCTCAGCCAGTGGAAATTAAGCAGCATAAGTGATAGCCTTCTGACATGTGTCCCCCTTTCCCCTTTTGCGAGAGATTTTTCTAATTAATTAATGCAACTAAACTCTCATTAGACCCCTTTGTCTCTTGGCCAATAGGAATTAGCCACCCATTGGGCTGTTGAATGCTCATTGGACCTCTAGGGAGTGAAGGAGTACGAGCGGAAGTGCCACGCGAGAGGGAGTGCGAGAAGAAGAGTACGACGATATGGTGAACTCGCTCTACTGTAATGTGTAGAGCATATTGAGTTCTTATTAGGTTTTTACAAAAGAATATGTGTACATATGTGGCGGCCCGCCCACTTACCTGGGCGACCACATTGGGCTGTATACCCCAACAACCTCCCACTTAAAGTCCAATGTGGTACATTAAGTGTGAGAGAAGCTACTATACAAGCTAATATACAAGAGATGTAGAGAAGTGATGTACTACCCTACACCTAACTGCTTGCGAAAATGCGCAAAGCTCTCTGAGGGAAGTCCTTTTGTAAGTAGATCAGCAGGATTTTCTGTGGTGTGAACTTTGACAAGCTGAAGTTGCTTATCCTTGAGCATTTCCCTGATGAAATGATACTTCACATCCACATGCTTTGTCTTTGAGTGATAAACTGGATTGCGAGCCAATTGTATAGCACTTTGACTATCACAATATAACACAGGCATCTCTTCTTTGATTCCCAAATCTGTTACTAGTCGATTAAGCCAAATTGATTCTTTGCATGCCTCTGATGCTGCAACATATTCAGCCTCTGTAGTAGACTGAGTAACACAATCTTGTAATCTAGAACGCCATGATACTGCTCCACCAACCAATGTAAAGACATACCTTGACGTAGACCTTCGGTTGTCTAAGTCACATGCATAATCTGAGTTTGTAAAACCCTTTACACTTAGCTCCTGACTCCCATAGCATATACGCATACTCTTTGTAGCTTTCAGGTATCTCAATATTCCTTTCACTGCCTCCCAATGTTTCTTGCCTGGGTTTGACATGTATCGACTTACTACGCCCACTGCAAATGCAATGTCTGGGCGAGTAGCAATCATTGCATACATCAAACTACCCATTGCAGACGCATATGGAATCTTATCCATTTCAGCCTGTTCTTCCTCAGACACAGGACAATCTTGTTTGCTAAGTTTCACATATGGTGGCAATGGAACACTCAGTGCCTTTCCCTTCTCCATATTGAAACGTTGCAAAACCTTGTCAATATACTCTGTTTGAGATAACCAAATCAACTTCTTTGATCTGTGTCTCTCAGTGCGCATACCAAGTATATGACTTGCCTCACCCATGTCTTTCATGTCAAACGATTTTGCCATCTTTGACTTCAAAGCTAAAATTTCTTCCAAGTGCTTGCCAACAATCAACATGTCATCCACATACAAAATAAGGATCAGCCAACTACCATCCTTAGCCTTCTTTGTATATAGACAGTGATCGAACTCACTACGTTTGTAGCCTTGAGAAAGCATAAACTTGTGGAATTTATGGTACCATGCCCGCGGTGATTGTTTTAAGCCATAAAGACTCTTTAACAATTGGCATACCCAATCTTCCTTGCCTTTCTCAACAAACCCTTCTGGCTGCTGCATGTAAATTTCCACATCTAAATCACCATGCAAGAACGTTGTCTTGACATCCATTTGGTGCAACACCAAATCTAATATGGCAACCAATGCAAGAAAGCATCTCAATGTAGTCATCTTGACCACCGGAGAAAAGACTTCATCAAAGTCAATGCCTTGTTCTTGCTTAAAGCCCTTGGCAACAAGCCTTGCTTTGTACTTTGGCTGACTATCATGAGCGGTGATCTTATACCTGTAAACCCATTTACAAGGTAGAGCCTTTTTGCCCTGTGGTAATTTAACTAGCTTCCATGTCTTGTTTTTATGCAGAGCTGTCATCTCTGACTGCATGGCCAATTGCCAATTCCCGGAGTCCTTCATTTGCACTGCTTCCTTGTAACATGAAGGCTCATTGCAATCAATCAACATGACATAGTTCAAAGCCTATCAGAAGGGCACGTGACACGTCCAGATCTACGCACAATAGGTGGCTCAGGCTCAGCCACAACCTGTGCTTCCACTCTATTCTGTCCTTGCTCCTCTTGAGCCCTGACATTTTGTCTTGCACGTGCAGGTCCATCTTCTTGGAAGAAAACTCTTCTAATCTCCTCAACCCTCTTTGGTTTAGAATGATATTTGGATTCATTAAAGTGAACATCATTGCTGCGGACAACCTTTCTGGATTCGGGATCCCAAAGTCTGTACCCCATCTCACCAGAATTACCATAGCCTAGAAAGACGCACTTTCTACTCTTTGGCTCAAGTTTGTTCCTAAATTCCTTTGGAACGTGAGTATATGCCTCACAGCCAAAGACTCTGAGATGCTTGTATGAGGGCATTTTGCCTGACCATACCATCTCTGGCACTGAATCCTTCTGCAAAACCTTGCTAAGAGATCTATTTACAAGATGAACAGCTGTTGATACAGCTTCAGCCCAAAACCCATTTGGCAGCTGTGCATTAGACAACATACTTCTGACCTTCTCTTGTATGGTCCTATTCATCCTCTCAGCAACACCATTTTGAGGAGGATTGTAAGGAGCAGTAAGTTCACGTTTTATACCTTTTGACTTACAAAATTCCTCAAAGGCCTTTGAAACATACTCTCCACCATTGTCAGTGCGTAAGCATTTAAGCTTCTTGCCACTCTGATTCTCCACAAGTGTCACAAACGTTTTGAAAACACTAAACGCTTCATCCTTGTGCTTGAGAAAGTAAACCCATACTTTCCTCGAGTAATCATCTATAAATTTCATAAAGTAAGAAGCTCCCCGTAGAGATAGGTTAGGCATAGGTCCACACAAATCACTATGAACAAGTGCCAACTGTGTATCTCTTCTACTGCTTCTATGCTTATGTGGCTGCTGTGTTTGCTTACCATACAGACAATGTTCACAGAATTCAAAATCATTAAATGAAAAGCCAGGCAAATAACCAGAACGAGACAAGATTTCCATTCCCTTCTTGGACATATGTCCTAACCGGCTATTCCACAAAGAAACGTTCGGCTGCTCGGTTACATTGATTACATTTTTAGAGACATTTGATACATAAATCATGTAAAGTCCTCCAGACTTTACTCCATGTGCTACTGTCATAGAACCCTTGGATATCTTCCACATGTTCTGTCCAAAAGTGGTGACGTAGCCAGCATCATCAAGTAAACCTGTGCTGATCAAGCTCTTTGTAATTGCAGGAACATGTCTCACATTCTTTAGCGTGAAAGAAGAGCCATTCTGAAACTTCAATTGAACATCTCCAACACCTAAGATCTCACATGTCTGCCCATTGCCTAGCCGAACATGATCTTTAGTGGTCACATAAGAAGTAAACCACTCCTTGTTTGGAGACACATGAAGTGATGCCCCTGAGTCTATAATCCAGTCACTCAGTGCATTTCCATCAGATGCTATAAGAAGAGCTGAGTCCATTGTATTCTTCAAGAAGTAGATGTCTCCTGACACTAGATTGTCATCCTCTGCAACAGTGTTTGTCACATTTATTTCTTGAATCTTCACTGAGGACTTGTTCTTCTCACCATGGTCTTCAGCTTTCTCTTTGCCTTTTTCTGCTTTCCATTCTCTGCAGTCTCTTTTCATGTGACCCTTTTTGCCACAATGGTAGCATTCTATGTCACTCTTGCCTTTAGCACGGCGGGACTTGCTACGAGACTGATTCCTCTTTCCACCTTTGTACTTTTCTTTGGTCCTTCCCCTGACAACTAAGGCTGTTCCTTTGCCTTTGTCCATTGTCTTTCTATTGGTTTCTTCTGTAAGCAGACTTCCTTCTACACCTGCTATGTTCAAACCATTTGGAGGTGCAGAATTACTCAAAGCTGTGCGAAAAGTGTCCCAACTTTCCTGCAATGTGATCAACAGGAACATAGCTCTAACAGGTTCATCAAACTTGACACCTTGAGCTGACAACTGACTATAGATTGTGTTGAATTCATTCAGATGATTGGACATAGGTGTCCCTTCTTTCATCTTCAAGTCAACAAGCTTCTTAAGCCAGTATACCTGTGAAGTTGCACTCTGCTTCTCATAAAGATCACTCAGCTTTAACCATGCTTGATAAGCCGACATCTCGTCTGCTACATTGAAGTAAACGCTTTCTGCCAAAGTCAGCATAATGGTAGAAAGTGCCAATTCATCCATTTCGCTCCATTCATCTTCGTCCATATCTTCTGGTTTTATCCCCTTGAGCTTTATAGGTTTTATTTGCTTCTTTTGTACCAACACGTGCCAAATCTGCTGCTTCCACAATGGGAAATTGGTTCCATCCAGCTTCTTGATATTGTAAAGAGCAGTATCCTGTGATCCAGCCATAGCTACGCTTCACAGTAGTTAATTTACCTGGGAAGAATTCGGCAGAGTTTCCCCTGTAAACTGGCCTCTGAACCAATATCAACCTGATGAACTAGTGGATGTCACCTACAGTCTGTGTGTAGATGCGCCCGTGTCGTATGTGACATGCCTCCAAGAACTGTGAGCCGTCCTTCGATGTGTAGACAACCACAAATCAGCACTCTGGGAGTGTCGATATCCTCAGCACCTGCAATCGTAGGCCGAAAACCCCAAATTTGCAGAGTCGGATCTTCACCCGTCGAGACCACGTAGTCGAAAATGGCCTGCGCAGACCTTTGTCGAAGCCGAACGGTGGCCGAGATAACCTCAGAATGAAATTCTGACAACACCAGGCCCTTTGGGCTCTCCCACGAGATTTGGGGCCGTGTCTTCGCCTGTCGAATTTCACTCCAATCTGAGTTGGTGACTCTAGCCTCCTGCAGTGCTGCCCCGAGTCTCAATCTGAGCTCTGATACCAGTTAAAGGAGTACGAGCGGAAGTGCGACGCGAGAGAGAGTGCGAGAAGAGAGCACGACGATATGGTGAACTCGCTCTACTATAATGTGTAGAGCATAGTGAGTTCTTATTAGGTTTTTACAAAAGAATATGTGTACATACCTGGCGGCCCGCCCACTTACCTGGGCGACCACATTGGGCTTTATACCCCAACTGGGAGACTGTCCAATAGTCTTCTAGAGAGCTTAATTCTTATTGGTTCTTTTATTAAGTGTTTTTAAATTAATTCAACTAGAATTACTCTAGCCTAATTCTCATTGGTCCACCTCCAAGGCCATCCAATAGGATTTGAGTACACCTTGTGGGCATCTGGGCTAGGGAGCTGACATGTGTCCCTCTTTCCCCTTGTGTACAAAGGAAGCTTGTGTGTGTGTGTGTGTGTGTGTGTGTGTGTGTGTGTGTGTGTGTGTGTGTGTGTGTGTGTGTGTGTGTGTGTGTGTGTGTGTGTGTGTGAGAGAGTTTCTCCCTCATCCCCTACTTCTTGGGCTCGCCCCCTCCTTTTTAGGGCTTGAGAAAGACTTTTGGGACATACACAAAGCATTCTATTTCCCTAGGCTTTTGACCTTTGGACACAACCTTTGAATTTTGGAGCCTTAGCATTTTGGAAGTCTTAATGGGCTGAACCCTAGGGTCTTTTAAGCCCATTGTTGCACATTGCTCTTTTGCAGATGGTCCCCCCCCCCCCCCCCCCCCCCCCCCCCCCCCCCCCCCCCCTTTGGATCCCTATTTTCCCTCCTTTGGATCCCTACTGTGGCCGGTCTGCTAGCTTAACCAATATTCTAGCTTTTTCTCCCCTGGCACTTCCCCATATTAAATGGTCAGTTTAACATGAGAAAATCATTTAGGATAATTAGATATTGATTATTATGACATTACCTCTCTCTTGAAATCATAGTCTTCCTCGACTATGGGGTAGAGAAGATAAAGCATATTCATTAGTCCTTTTTCCTAGAGGGTAGAGGATCCCTATGTTACCCTATGACATCGTTCCAAAATGGATGACTAGTCCATTTGGTGCTTGAGAGCCTAAGCTACTGCCGCAAGCATATCTGCACATTAGTCCTATCAATCTTCCATAGTAGAGTGACAAGCTCTACTTGGTGTTTGGGAGACGTCGTCTCCGCAAACTTGATCTAAGCATGCATACTATTTCACATTTGTGCACAATAAAGAAAAAGAGAGTCTTATAAGACAAAAACTTTGTTTATTTTTAACATTTGTACATTTTTTTACTCTTGTTGACAAGGTTTAGGTTATCCTTTAATTGTATGCCTTGCATCCATCTAGCATCTTCAAAAGGATAATTCTTAAACTTAATAAGATATCGTCAGTTAGTCTTACCACCTCTTAGTACCTTGTCTGCATGTCGGAGGATGGACTCGGGCTGGAGCACCTCTTCTTGGTCCTCAATCTCCGGTGGGTCTTCAATAGTTGGTTCTTGAGGTGGCTCTCCTTTGTAAGGCTTTAGTAGGCTCACATGAAAAGAATTGTGTATGAGCCAATGGCTAGGCAACTTGAGTTGATAGGCCATCTCATTGATTGGCCTAAGAATCTGGAAGGGACCATAGTACCTTTGGTGTCCCATAGGATTCTTGCCCGTCGTGTGCCTTAATCGAGCTTTGGGAAATTTTAATAAGACCCAATCATTTTCTTTAAAGTCTTGGGCTCTTCTGTGCTTTTCAGCAACAGCCTTTTGCCTTTGCTGTGAGATAGAGATAGCATCCTTAATCTTTTGGAAAGATTCTTGTTGGTCTTGGCTATACTCATCTATAGCGAAGATCTTCCCGTGTACCTTAAGTAGTAGGGGACTTATTTATCTTCCCTCAATTACCTCAAAAGGTGCTTTTCCCGTGGAAGTATGTGCAGTGTTATTGTAGGCATACTCCACTAAGGGTAAGTACTTCTCCCATTGGGATCTTTGGTCTACTTCTGTTACATAGGATTTTAGTAGATCAAGAATTGTTAGGTTAGCTATTTCACTTTGGCCATTCGTTTGCGGGTGATAGGCCGAAGAGAAGTTTAGCCTGTGTTGTTACACTTCACTTTGGAGGGATGGATGGCCCATGGCTTGTTGAAGCCTAGAAACAAGATAGTTAACAAGCATAGGGGCATCATTAGTAGCCTGATCATTAGCCAAATCAAAGTTATCAACATTAATTTCACTCTCTTTACTATTGTCAACCATTCTAGAAACTTTTAGGTGTAAACTTTTTAGGTGTACTTTGGCACTTCAAGCCCTAGTTGCTACTCCTCTTTACCCCTTTAGAAAAAGCACTCAAGCTATTGTACCCGTGGCTCGAATACCATTAATTGCAAGGAATAGAAGAGAGAGTCGTTCGACACCAAAACAGCACCAGCTCCTGCAAAGCTTCTAATAGCTCAATAGTGGTTAAGCCATAGGCAAGTCCCATAGGACTCCACTATTAAGACCATCGCTCTCGACGGTGATGCCCCGTTAACTGCACAAAGGTAGGCGCACTGCAAGGCTGAAAAATCTCTACTCTACTTACTCACATGCAATTAATAATACCAACCATTTATAGCTAGCTTGAGGACCTCCCTTCTTGAGCAAGAAAAGAGAGACCTTGTGCTTTGATACCAATTTAACATTTAATGGCCTAGTAACTTGTGCGTAACGGAAAATAGCATGAACATAGTGAGCATTTCATTAGAAATATATTCCTAATGAGAATAACAAGAGTGCTTGGGTGGAGAGAGCAACAAAAAGCATAACACCTAGTTAGATAGCATGAACAATACTTCAAAAGAGAGATAAATTAAGCAATTGACAACAGTTGAGGACCGGATTTTCTTGGATCCCGTTCCCCCCTCCAAAAGGCTTTGTATTATGGTTTCTCCCATCAAGAGAGACATTTTACAATACAATTCTTTGTGTTCCTTCAATACTAGCTAGTGCAATGAAGACGGAAATTTCAAGCACTAAGCAAAACACTTATCAAACACAACATCAATTCCCTCACGGTTTTAGACCCAAGACCTCACACACCTTCGAAGATGGTGAGAGCTAGCGGGGTATGAGAGTAGATTGAGATAAAGAAGGAGTAGTCTTACGAGAAAGTTGTACATCTCCTCACATAATCACTCATATTAGCATAGCTTAGCTTAGTAATTAGCATGGTAGAGGAGATGAGCATGCAATGAATCTTGGACCTTGATTGGATTTGCATCACAAAGCCAAGAGTTGTTGATGTAGGCCTCCCTTCTCACACGCTTGGAGTAGGTGGTAAGCTTTCCATTAAAGCTTGAGAAGAGAGAGAGAGAGAGAGAGAGAGAGAGATAGAGAGAGAGTCTTTTTACTCTACACATAGATTGTGTGAGTGTGTAAGTGAATAATGGCTTTGAAAAATCACCCCCCTCTATCTCTTGGTAGACCCCCCTTGCTATTTGCTCATGCTCACTCCCTATTAGACCTCCCTAGGCTCAGCCAATGGAAATTAAGCAGCATAAGTGATAGCCTTCTGACATGTGTCTCCCTTTCCCCTTTTGTGAGAGATTTTGCTAATTAATTAATGCAACTAAACTCTCATTGGACCCCTTTGTCTCCTGGAAAATGGGAATCAGGCAAGCCATTGGGCTGCTGAATGCTCATTGGACCTCTAGGGAGACTGTCCAATAGTCTTCTCGAGAACTTAATTATTATTGGTTCTTTTATTAAGTGTTTTTAAATTAATTAAACTAGACTTACTCTAGCCTAATTCTCATTGGTCCACCTCCAACGCCATCCAATAGGATTTGAGTACACCTTGTGGGCATCTAGGCTAGGGAGTTGACATGTGTCCCTTTTTCTTTTGCCGCCAAAGTAACCAAACTATTGCGTCTTTCCCCTTGTGTACAAAAGAAGTTTGTGTGCGTGTGTGTTTGTGAGTTTCTCTCTCATCCCCTACTTCTTGGGCTCGCCCCCTCCTTTGTAGGGCTTGAGAAAGACTTTTGGGACACACATAAAGCATCCAATTTCCCTAGTCTTTTGACCTTTGGACACAACCTTTGAATTTTGGAACCTTGGCTTTTTGGAAGTTTTTATGGGCTGAACCTTAGGGTCTTTTAAGCTCATTGTTACACATTGCTCTTTTGCAGATGCCCCCCTCGTTGGATCCCTACTTTATCTCCTTTGGATCCCTACTATGGCTGGTCTGCTAGCTTAACCAATATTCTAGCTTTTTCTCCCCTAGCACTTCCCCATATCAAATGATCAGTTTAACATGAGAAAATCATTTAGGAGAATTAGATATTGATTATTATGACACGTGGATTTTTTTTTGCTGACAGGTAGCGGTGAGCCTTCTTGTTACAAAGAGGCTATGCTAGCCAATGATAAGGTTCAATGTGGGAACATGCTATGAAGAGGGAGTTGTCCAGTATTGCAAAGAACAAAACATGGGAACTTGTTCCATTGCCAAAAGGTAGGAAATCATTGCCTTGTAAATGGGTTTACAAGAAGAAGATTGACAATTACAAAGCTCGTTTAGTGGCCAAAGGTTTCAAGCAAGAATATGGTGTCGATTTCCAAGAAATCTTTTCTCTAGTGGCCAAGATGACCACACTGATAATGTTGCTTGCCTTGGTTGCCACTGAAGATATGGAGCTTGATCAAATGGATGTCATTACATGTTTCTTACATGGTGATCTCGAGGAAGAGATTTATATGCAGCAACCTGAAGGGTTTGTGCTAAAGGGAAAGGAACATTTGGTATGTAAGCTTTTGAAAAGTCTCTATGGCTTGAAGCAATCATCCAGACAATGGTATCAAAAGTTTGATGCATCTATGCGTTTCCTAAGCTATAAGCACAGTAATGAGGATCCATGTCTTTTTACTGAAAAGACAACCCAATGGACAACTTATTATGCTTATCCTTTATGTAGATGACATGCTTATTGCTGGTCATTCCAAGAAGGACATGGCGGACTTGAAAACCAAGCTGAAAAGTCAATTTGACATGAAAGATTTGGGTGAAGCCAATCACATTTTGAGTATGCGCATTACTCGTGACCGTAAGAAGAGGTTATGGTACCTTTCTCAAAAAGAGTATGTGCACAAGGTTCTTGATCATTTCAACATGCAGAAGGGGAAGGCTTTGAGTACTCCATTGCCTGCATATTTGAAACTTAGCAAGAACGAATGTCCAAAATCTGTTGAGGAAAAATTTGCAATGGCTGAGATTCCTTATGTTTCAGCTTGTGGTAATCTCATGTATGCCATGGTGGCTACAAGACCTAACATTGCACATGCAGTGGGAGTTGTTAGCAGATTTATGTTTAACCCTGGTAAAAAGCATTGGGATGTTATCAAGTCAAGTCTTTAATACTTGAGTGGCACTGCAGATAGACAGTTATGCTATGGTCGTGGAGAGTCATCCATTCAGGGATTTGTAGATAGTGATTATGCAGACTGTATTCACAGTCGTAAATCAACAACAAGTTGGATTTACACATTTGCTGGTTCTGCTATTTCTTAAAGATCCGTTCTTCAAGACTGTACATCCATTCCTACCACAGAGGTAGAGTATGTTGCATTGAGTGAAGCATGCAAAGAAGCTATTTGGCTTGCTCGCCTAGTGAAAGATCTTGGATTGGAGCAGTGTACACCAGTTCTACATTGTGATAGTTAGAGTGCTATTGCCTTGGCTAACAATCCAGTGTTTCATTCCAGAACGAAACACATTGATGTGCGTTATCACTTCAATCGTGAATGCCCTGGCAAACAAGATCCTTGATTTAGTGAAGATTCCTACGTCAGAGAGCACAGTGGATGCACTCACTAAAAGTCTCTCCAGCCATCAGTTTCAACACTATCATGAGTTGATGGGCATTGGGTGAAGCGTGGTTCTCTTCCATTCTTATGGTCTCCCACATTGGCCATCAAGTGGAAGAATTTCAGGTTTAATGGACATCTGGCCGACCGCCCATCACTAACTGCTACTAACCCTAAGTGTACAACTATACACTTGTGTGAGCCACTAACACAAAGTAGAGTGTGTATTGTGACTAAGTGCATAAGATAGACAAGAAAGAAAGGGGGCACACAATGTGTGTCAGCTCTCCCCCTCCAACCTATGTGTGTAGCTATGGTGGTGTGTGTGTGAGTGTATGTGCGTATTCATCTTTCTCTTCCGCTGTGCTCCCGGCTCCTCTCCTTCATGTAAGAAAGCTTTGTATGGGTTGAAGCAATCTCATCGTGCTTGGTATGAGAAAGGTGATACTCATTTGTTCAAACGAGGTTTTCATAACAATCCTACGAGAAAGCACATTGTATGTAAAGCGTGAGGGTGATGTTTTTCTCATTGTGGTTCTCTATCTAGATTATTTGCTGATCATTTGTTCAAACAAGTCTTTCGTAACAGTCCCACAGAAAGCACATTGTATGTAAAGCGTGAGGGTGATGTTTCTCTCATTGTGGTTCTCTTTGTGGATGATTTGTTGATCACTGGACCAAATGAGAGACATATTATTGAATTTAAGGTTGATTTGAATGCTACTTTCAAGATGAAAGATTTGGGGTTGTTGCATCATTACTTGGGTAATCATCTTTGTGGATTGATCATGTCCTCACAGGGCATGGCACTTCCCTATACTCTATGTGCCAGCTCTCATTCACTGCATCACTCCTAGGGGGGATTTGTTACCATATACATATGGTAGTGATGTGTGTGAACACACTTAGGACCGCCGGGGCATTTTTCCCCTCACTAAGAGGTTTTTTCCTTCATAGCTTGTATACGCCTCGAGGGGTCACTATGTATAAATTGTGCATATCACGTGTGTTCAAGGACTATTTATTAAACTCCTTATCTGTGAATTTTTGACAAATAAAATATACTCTTTTCCTATTCTATCTATAAATATTTTTGCCAAATCCATTTTAGGGTACCCTTTTGTATGTGAAAATGTGAGAAAAAAGAAAATTTAATAACCCCTTCTATTACACTCATGTGATAGTCATATGATTTTGAAGTGACACCCCCCCCCCCCCCCCCCCCCCGGAGATATACGCCCATCACACTAGGGCTATCTTATCTTTCCATTGCACACTAAGTAATACACTCTGCCTTGAGCTCCCTTCATCTTCTCCACGCTGTGTGTGTTTTCCTGCAACCCTAATTCCAACAAGCAGCAGAGACTAGACTAACCAACCATGCAGCATTGGGGGGATTGGAGAGGATGTGTTCACAGATCTAGTTTTAGGAGCCTCAGACCAAGCTCTGACTTTTTGACACCTTGGTGGCCTCCGCATTGCTCTATGGAGTTCAAATATTATGGCCCTCTTTGGACCATCATGGGAGGTCGGGTTGCACTGATGGATGGAGAGACATGGAGAAGCCCTTGGTCTCTATGATCTTACAACTCATCAGAGCCAAGGCTTCAGTACCACATGCCATTATTTGAGCAGAGCTAGCTACCTCCCCACTAGTGATTGAGGCGCTCACCAGATCAGTCTCCTTTATACACTGCTTATGGGACCTCCTTAGAGATAGATATTCCCGCCTAGCACTTGAGTCCTCTCGACAGTTAGCTATGCAAGGAGATACAAACATGCTAGTATGGAGAGATGACATCATGGTTTCAGGGACATGGGTTCAGCATGGATTGATTGCCCTTTTTCCAATACTTATTGGATGCACCCTCGCTGACTCTTACACAGTCTGAGATCACCAGGCTCATCCATTAGGACTTGACTCAGCTTGACACGTGGAGGACCTAGATACAGTCGGCACATGAACTGGGCACGAAGATGGCTTTCTATAGAGAGCATCTTCTCTAGCTCACTGAGGATGCTTTAGTGACGAGTCCCAGATACATGAACACCCACTTATCTCATGGGATATGATGCGCTATTGGCTAGATACGCACATCTTCACACCAGCCTCAGATCGAGACTGGTAGGTACAACGGAGAACCAGCAGAGGCCAAGCCATGTCCCCTATGTCACATGGAGTGAGAGAGAGTTACACTATACATGCCATTGCCCAGTTTACTACGAGATACGAGGTCGCTTTCACTGCCTCCTCCGGGAGGGCTTTGTACCACTTTCTAGAGTCATGATATATGAGGATTAGAGATGTCTGGGACTGTTTTTGCTCGAGTTGTGCAGACAGAGAGAGAGCCTGATGAGATGAGAGGCTAGTCAGTCTCAAAGATGGATCATAGACTTCTTTAAAGCGAACATTGGGTGGTAGGAGGAGCAACTACCACAGGAGAGCTCACATTCTCCGTATACCAAAGGCACACTGATTGATCGAGTGACTGAGCTTGGGAGATTCAGACACCCATGACATCAGAGGACTACACAATACCATCAGAGACTGCAACAAAGGATCCGGGTCACTTTGGCCCGGCATGCACACCACCCACTCAGACTACTAACCATGGAGGAGATTGATGAGATCCGCCAACGACCGATGATAGATCTCTTGTGATTCATCTCTTTTGAGGATTGTTCACTCTGCTCATCTTGTACCACACACATATCCACATTGTTTCATATTAGCCCTCATTCACTACTTTGACCCCTCCCTGCTCATATGTAGTTCCCTTTTAAGCACCTTTTCCTTTCCTTTTTATTTTATTTTTATTTTCGGTACTAAAACTTGTCCTAAGACTTCTCAAATGTAGGTTTTCTAAGTTCATTTCTTCTGGCATAAACAATGATGAATTTGAATTTGTGTTAGTCTAATGCAGAAACAAGCTCACAAGATAATTTTGGTAATTTTCCCACCTTAAATGTTCAAAAGAAAACGTGTTTACATTGGCTTCATTTGCAAACGATGCACTGCATACTTACGTGGGTGTGGTAAGGGTGTGATGATGCATGATTATGGAAACATGAATAGGAGGGCTAAGTTTCCCGTTCTTAGGGGGCCATTGAAGGATGAAAATACTGACCTATTCACGTTTCTTGGCATTGCCGGAGGCAGTTGCCAATGCAACAATTCGATCTGACTACAAAAAGTGTGGCCTCGAATTTCGCTTGCTTGCATGAAACTTACTTTTTCCAGAACAAGGGCAAAGGGGTGCACGTGTGTTTAAAGGGGGGATGGAGGCGCGAGGGAGGGAGAGAGAGAAAGAGAGGGACTTTTCTCAGGCGAGCGCACTGCAACAAGCAAGCAAGAGAGCGACTGAGCTACTTTTCTCAGGCGTGCGCATGCAGCAAGCGATCTTGACAGAGCAGGTAGCATGCTCGTCTCAGAGCGAATACTTGGAACATATTCGACCGACAGTGCCACTCGTCCTACAGACACCTTGTTATATGATCTTTGCACACGTCCATGGCTTCCAATAGACACGGTTGCATGTGTATCAATTCATTTGAGCCGGCCTGATGCTTTTCTGCTTTACTCATGTGGACAATTTGGTGAATCAGGTACTACATTCCCATAAAGCAATATCTACACCATTTTTCCTTTTTTTTGGTGGTTTTGGATTATGTTTTTACTTAAGTACAAATCATGTAAGTAGGTTGTAAGTCTTTACTTGCAAGTACAAATCATGTAAGTATGTTGTATATGCAGTTTGTTCTTGCTTGTGTGTATGCATCAGATCTTGCTGCTTTGATGGGTGACTCTGAATCCTGAGTCAAACTAAAGCTGATGAATTCTGATCATCAACAAAGCAACTCCCACCTGACTAAGGAGATGTCTCTGCTTTATAGAAGAGGAGCAGCAGGCAGGAGGCAGAATCAGGCGCCTGCCTGAGCCTCGCAGTGCTCAAGATAACGTTTTTTCCTAAAACTTAGAAAACCTACATTTGAGAAGTCTTAGGACAAGGTTTTTACACAAATTTTTTTCACCTTCAAATTGAAATTTGGAGGTGTGATTACACTAAACCAAGATTTTTTCAAGCATTGGCATGAGGGCGAGTGGCGTAGGTGTAAGCTCAACCACGACACCACTTTTTTTTCAAAGTTTTCCAAACTCGAGCGTGCTGGTTCTCTCCATCTTTGATCCTTCAACTTCAACCTGTGTCAAATATAGACGAGCGCTATCCACAAAGCTAGGGTAAGTGAGCCAGGTTAGAGACAAAAAAAATTGACCCCTAAGTAGATTTGATCCACATAGCTTGTGTGTGACGTTGTGATTTGCTGGGCTTTGAGTGTCTCTACTGCATCCGAAAACCTCAAAATGTGAAGTTTTTCAAATGGAGCACTCAAAAGGAATCTAAAAAATATTGCTTTTGGTATCATTTGATTTACCTTTTCATGAGGAATCTGGTACAATGTCTAAATATTAATACTCGTTAGATTTGCAAATTCCCCTCAAAAATACCATTTTTCCACGAATCGTCTCTAAAGTGGCTCCTTTATCCTATAGGCCTTTTAAATAGGACTCAACTAAATCTAGGTTTTTTTGGTGCCACCATAAGGGAATCTAAACTATAACGTAGTATGAGAGGGTCAAAAATGTTCACAAGGAAAGAGAGCCTATCATGAATTCTTTGCTGCTTTAAATTGCAAAATATCGGCTACATGTGAAGCTTGTCTTCAAGAAACTGACAAAATGGCACATACGACACAGGACACTGAAGTGATGGAAGAATTGGGCAGCTTCAATGGATCATCTGGGAGCAAACAAAGCTTTAAAGTGGAGAAGATACAAAGTGGTAGTAGCAATTCTACAAAGAGATCATTAACAAGTTGGCAAGGATAAGAGAACACCATTCATTAACATTTTTGCAAAGCTTCAAGATATAGAGCGGCATAGGGCCACAAATGGGTTGGTGTGCTGACTCACGAAACATTGTATGCTCTATTGTTACGACTTGATAATGTCACCCTCAAACACTTCATGCAGCTTAGCTAATGAAGTCACATCGGTTGTATCATATGAAGTGCAAAAGAGATGTGTAGTATGCTGATCGCACTGGGAAAAATGAATGCCTCCTTAGGTTGGGTTCAATGGCACAACTCACACATGTAACATGGTAGCTTTTCACTAGGAGAAGGACTACGAAACATAGGTGTCATATGCCTCTACTTGAAAA
This sequence comes from Adiantum capillus-veneris, assembly GCF_014529385.1. Classification (NCBI taxonomy): domain Eukaryota; kingdom Viridiplantae; phylum Streptophyta; class Polypodiopsida; order Polypodiales; family Pteridaceae; genus Adiantum; species Adiantum capillus-veneris. The sequence continues at coordinate 36,984,466 of NC_140931.1, read as the reverse complement.
AAATATGAAACAGCTCTCTGCATAGGAGCATTGCCTAGAATTGTCCACCCAACCATAGGAGTCCCATGCTTATGTAAGCCTAGCCTGTCGTTCACACTTGGCGGACATGACCCAAGCTTACGATGTGCCAGGCTACACATGCTCCTTGATCCTGATGCTATAGGTGACGTGGCATTGCCTCCCTCTTAAGCAAAGTTTACGTCATTGTAAACATCCCAGGACTCCTAATAACGACACGAAATAATAAGGTAAAAAACTTGCTTGAGTACAAGTACCTTGGAGTCTTGTGCTACAAATCTTAGACTAATCATCCCATACTGGCTAGCTGGACAATATTATGCCCCTCTTAAGTACTTGTCATCTACCTATCTTTGGAGATATTTAAACCACTAGCCACGTGAGATCTTGAGAGATAGAACATTTTCTCAAGACGTCACTATTATTGAATCGGCATCTTTGGCCTTCTACCCAAAACTTTCTTGTTCAAATCAAAATACCGCTTTCTCCCAATAAAGCACACACACATTCCTAGTTTAACCTTCACCCATAGGTTAATAGGATCAATAAGTCTCTCACCTTACGATGTGTCATTGCGTAGAGTGGCTTCTTTTGTCTTGAGACTTTTTGTCTTGAGACTTACATTGAGCTCTTGACTAGTTTCCAGTCTTTAGCCTTAAGAGATTACACTTTGGCTCCTACAAGGTTAACTTAAGATATTCCTTTATTCCCTTATCTTCTTACTCATTTTCCTTTAAGGAAGTTATTGTCCTCATATAAAACTTCTCTATTAGGTGTAAATACCTTTTAAACTTCACTTTCTACCTGTGTGTTGGAAGCTGAGGGAAAAAAAACGAGGAAAAAGTGCTCCAAGAAGAAACCATGTGTACCATACCACATGGCTTCATTCAAGGTCACTTTGCTGACAAAGTCTTTTGAGGATAATAGTATACTATTCATTGAGACTAGATATTCAAATCATAAACATACTTGGTAACATTTATGTGTGATATTATCTTTTGGTTTTGCTTTGGTCATTTAACTGACCTAGGAAGTCACTTGTCCATGGGTGAGTGAACTAGAATCCCTCTATCGTCTGAGTACAAAACAATTGAGAGACTAATTGTTCCAGATGAGTGACACACTAAGGTGCCTCCTACATGTGAGACTATTGAGGGACCAAGGTGGCCATGCACAAACCACTTGATTGAATTTTTTTCATATTCTTAGGTATCCATGCAAAACTACCTTTGAATTGTTACCAACCCACCATCTTAAGATGACCCATTATAATGGTTTTATCAAGGGTGTAAGTTCATAGAACTTCTCTTGCTTTTGCAGCCCAAGTGAGTTAGATAGCACCGACTTTGTAAGCTAGCATCCCTTTAATGCTAACATGCAATCTAGTAGGAATTCCAAATTCCTACTCATCCTTAGCGGAGGATTTTAGGTGAAGGTGACTTCCTCCGCCCTTGAAATTTTTTATGTCAATTCTTCATACTTTTGTGCCAATTTCAAATGATTAGCCCATACGATAAAGCATCTATGGTACCAAATTGAATCCACGATTGCCCTCACCAATGTGCGGCCGTATGTATCTCATCTTTCATGCACTTTGTTTCTTTATAAGTGCATGCCAATACATGATCGTTACTAGGGTTTTACACCCTCTTTTGTCCTATTGTCATGTCCGTACAAGTGAAACACTTCTGCCTAGCGCTGTCTCTATGTTTCATGTCATAAAAACTAATATCTAATACTCCCAAATGATTTTCTCATGTTAAACTGATCATTTAATATGGGGAAGTACCAAGGGAGTAAAAGCTAGAATATTGGTAAGGCTACCAGACCGGTCACTATCAGGGATCCAAAGGAGGAAAAAAAGGGATCCAAAGGGGGACAGTCTACAAAGAGAAATGTGCTTCAATGGGGCTTAAAAGACCTAAGGTTCAACCCCATTAAGACTTCCATAGGGTAAAGTTTCTAATTTTAATTGTATTGTCCAAAGGCGAAGACTAAAAAGTCTTCCCACATCCCTAGGAAGGAGGGGGCGAGCCCTTATTGTAGGGGATGAGAGAGAAACACACACACACACACTCCAAGGCTTCCCCTTTACACAAAGGGAATATTGGACACACGTTAGGCTCCTAGGCTAGTTGCCCCCAAGCTCCCCTCAAATCCTATTGGATGGCCATAGAAGTAGACCAATAAGAATTAGGCTAGAATAAAATTAGTCTAATCAATTAAAAAATGCTCGATAAAAGAATTAATAGAAATTAAGCTCCCTAGAAGACTATTGGATAGTCTGCCAAGGGGTCCAATGAGCATTCAACAGCCCAATGGCTTGCCTGATTCTTATTGGCCAGAAGTCTAAGAGGTCCAATGAGAGTTTAATTGAATTATTTAATTTCCTAAAGCTCTCACAAAAGGGGAAAGGGGGACACTTGTCAAAAGGCTATCAACTATGCTTCTAATTTGTGATTGGCTAAGCTTTGCAAGAGCCAATGGGTGGCCAGCATGAGCAATTAGCAAGAGGGGTTGACCAAGATGAGAGAGAGGCTGCATTTTACTCTAACACGATGCTACAACACACACACACACACACAACTAATGTGTTAGGAAATAAGACGTAGCTAAATAGATAATTGAGTAAATTACTTAATGGAGAGAGACAGATTTACATACACGAGATTATAGAGTAGAGAGAGAGAGAGAGAGAGAGAGAGAGTACACACGATATATGTGGTTCACCCAATGTGGGCTACGTCCACGGGAAAGCAGCCACTCAATGGCTTTAGTACTTCAAAACAAGTAGTTTACAAAGGGATTATACCCTTAATGGAGCTCCCGCCTTGCTTCACTCTCACCACCTCACACTCACCTTGTTGCATCAACTTCACACTCTGAAATGTGTGTAGAAATGGCCTCCTTTTATAGGCCAAAAGGGTTGCCCTCTCTCATGAGAGGCAGCCATGTGTAGCCGCCCTTGTGTATATAAGTCCAAATCGGACCCTCCAATCCGCCCATGTGTGGCCGCCCTTGAGAAGACAAGTCCGCTTTTGAATTCGGCCACCGGCCATTGACTAACGGCCATCGGCCAACCGACGGTTGTTTTCTGACCACTTTTCGGCCACCGTCCAGCCATAATATTCCGGCGAAAAGGAATATTCCGGCGAGGGAAAAAAAGTTGCCCCTGGTTTTTTACTGTGTGAAAATTTTGGTTTCCGATGAGTGATTTACCTTTACGCACAATGGCTTCTCCTCATAATGGGGGCCTTACAAATATGCGTTTTTACAACAGAAAATTACAAGGGTAAATCAGGCTCCATACTTAACAATCTCCCACTTGGAGACTGATCTCCAAACCAAACTTGTGACTGCTTTCCATTCTGGCTTCTTATCCTTGAATGCCAATTGAAGATGAGCAAAAGCTCAACTTCTCCTTGTTGACCACTTTTGTAAACATGTCTGCAGGATTTTCACTTATATGCACCTTTCTTAGCTTTAGCTGTCCCTCTTCCGAAAGAGTGCGTATGAAGTGATACCTCACCTCAATGTGCTTTGTCCTTGAATGAAAGGCTGAGTTCTTTGCAAGATGGATAGCGCTTTGGCTATCACTGTACAAGACACAATTGTCTTGTTTGAATCCAAGCTCTTCTAAGAATCTGTGAAGCCACAGAATTTATTTGCTTGCCTCCGTCATTGCTACATACTCTGCTTCCGTGGTAGAAAGTGAAACCACTTTCTGCAGCTTTTAAGCCCAGCTTACAGCTGTGCCTCCAACCGTGAACACATAGCCAGTAGTGCTCCTTCGAGTATCTTTGTCACCTGCCATATCTGCATCAGCATACCCTTCTAGAAAAATATCAATTTCTTCAAAATACAAAGCATTTGTTGTTGTCCCTTTTAGATACCTAAGTATCCACTTCACAGCTTGCCAATGCTCTTTACCTAGGTTGTCCATGAACCTACTCACAACTCCCACTGCATGTGTAATGTCTGGCCTTGTCTAGACCATAGCATACATTAGAGAACCTACCGTTGCAGTATATGGAGCTTTAGACATATAGGCTATCTCCTCTTGTGTCTTTGGACACATATCCTTCGTTAGTTTAAAATGACCAGCCAAAGGTGTAGAAACTGGTTTTGCATTTTGCATTGCAAACCTTTCTAGTACCTTCTTGATGTAATCTTCTTGAGATAGCTTTATTGTCTTCTTCGTCCTGTCCCTTGATATTTTCATACCAAGTATCCTCTTTGCAGCACCTAAATCTTTCATTGAAAAAGATTTAGATAGCTCCTCTTTTAGGTCTTTGATGTCCTGTATGTTAGCACTTGCAATCAACATGTCATCAACATACAACATTAGGATGATGAATTTCCCATCTCCCAAATTCTTCGTGTAGATGCAGTGATCCGAGTTGCATCTTGTGAATCCATGATCCAACATCCATCGATAAAACTTCAAGTACCATTGTCTTGATGCTTGCTTTAAACCATACAAGCTCTTCTTTAATCTGCAAACCATTTTCTCCTTACCTTTTACTTCATACCCCTTTGGTTGAAGCATGTAGATTTCCTCCTCTAAGTCACCGTGAGGGAATGCCGTATTTACATCCATTTGCTCGAGATTTAGATCATGAGCAGCCACAAGGCTTAAGACAAGCCTAATTGAGTTCATTTTTACAACAGGAGAAAATATTTCATTGAAGTCAATACCTTTCTTTTGAGAAAACCCTTTTACCACAAGCCTAGACTTGTACCTTTTCTTCCCACCTTCTTCTTCGTTCATCTTGTACACCCATTTGTTTTGAAGTGCCCGCTTACCTTTAGGCAACTCAACCAACTCCCATGTTTGGTTGCGATGTAGTGAGTCCATCTCCACTTGCATGCTTTTTGGCCATTCTTCTTTGGATTCATGTTGCATAGATTCTTCGTATGATTCTGGCTCTCCAGAATCTGAGATCAAGAGATGGTTGAAGGAAGGAACAAACCTTTCTGGAGGTCTACTTGCTCTTGTAGATCTTCGGGGACTAGGTTGAGGCTCCTCATTTGGTTGACGTTGTTGCACATTGTCACCGTTTGGATTCCTTGAGTCTTCACCGTCCTCAAGCTCCATGTACTCATCACCTGTTTCTTTTGTTTGTTTTCTTTCCAAGTAATTTTTGTACATATTTTGTTCGTTAAAAATTACATCCCTACTCCTTAAGATTTTACCATCTTCAGGATTCCATAGGCGATACCCAAAGTCACCTTCTCCATAGCCAATGAAGAAACACTTTTTGGACTTTGCATCTAACTTTGATCTTAGGCTTCTATCTATGTGCATGAAATCCTCACACCCAAACACTTTGAGAAATGCATAATTCACCGGTTTACCTGTCCATGCCTCTTCTGGAACTCCCCCATCCAATGCCATTGAGGGTGACCGATTGATTAAGTACACAGACGTACTTACAGCTTCCGCCCAAAGCTCAAGCGGTAGGCCCGCATGTAGCCGCATGCTTTGTGCTCGCTCCATGATTGTCCTGTTCATCCTTTCCAAAATCCCATTTTGTTGAGGTGTCCTTGGGGTTGTCCTTTGCCTCCAAATGCCATTGCTAGCACAAAATCTTTCAAAAGCTTGGCTGCAATATTCGCCTCCATTGTCGGATCTGAGGCATTTAACCTTGGTACCTGTTTCATTCTCCACAAAGGCTTTCCACCTTTGAAATATGGAAAATACATCGGATTTATTCTTCATGACATAAACCCATGTTTTTCTAGTCGCATCGTCTATGAATGTTACATAGTACAATGAGCCACCAAGTGATGGTGTACTTGCAGGACCCCAAACATCAGAATGAACCAACTCAAGTTTTTTATTTTTTCTTTCATTTCCTGATTTTTGAAATTTTACCCTCTTTTGTTTACCATAAACACAATCTTCACAGAACTCTAAGTCCACTTCTTTCAAACCTGGTAGAAGCTTCTTTGTTTGAAGGATTTGCATTCCTTTGGCACTCATATGCCCAAGTCGGTAGTGCCACACCGCACTGTCAACTTCTGTAGTTGCTGCACAAGCTGAAGGTTGCGTGCTAACAATACACAAGTAAAGTGTACTGACTTTTTCACCCTTGGCAACCACCAAAGATCCCTTTGAGATCTTCCATCGTTTGTTTCCGAATGCAATGTTGTGACCTTCATCGTCCAATTGTCCTGTAGAGATCAAATTTTTGCGAAGAGAAGGAACATGCCTAACATATTTAAGCTTCAATTCATTTCCGTTAGCAGTTTTGACAGAAATTGTACCTTTGCCGACAATCTCACAAGCTTCATCATCTCCCAAGTATACATACCCAAAATTACCTTTGGTGTAGTCTTGGAAATGTTGCTTGTGTGGTGTCGCATGGAATGAAGCCCCGGAATCTACTATCCAGGAATTAGACACATTGTCTAATGAGAAAATTAGAGCATCTTGCTCTACTTTACCTGCCACATTGGCCTCCGATGTTGGCTTGTTGTCTTGAGACTCTGTCTCCTTCTTCTTCTTGGACCAGCAATCCTTCTTGACGTGGCCCTTCTTGCCGCAGTTCCAACATTCAAGAACTGACTTTGTGCGTGACTTGCTCCGCCTTGAGCGATCACGACCCTTTTGGTTTTTGAACCTCTCCTTAAGCCTTCCTCTTGTTTCCACTGATAGTGCAGCACTTGATGATTCTCCTGTGCTTCTCCTTCGCATTTCCTCGCTTAGGAGAACACCCACAACATCATCAAACTTAAGAGTATTTGTGCCAGAGATAGAATTACTTACAACCATCACAAGGCTGTCCCAACTATCCAGTAGAGATGATAGTATAAGGAGAGCTCGCACTTCGTCTCATGGAAATTGATTCTCACCGATCGAAGTTGACTTATGTTTGTGTTAAAGTCATTTAGGTGTTCTGCAACTGAAATATTCTCTGCCATCTTTAGATTGAACAAGCGCTTCATAAGAAATACCTTATTAGATGCCAATGGTTTCTCATAGAAGTCGTCAAGTAACTTCATCAAGTCCTCCGTGGTCTTCATCTCCGAAACATTGAAGGCCACTGTTGACGCTAAGCTTAACCGGATTGTTCCCAGTGCCATTCGATCAAGGACAATCCATGCTTCATATGCCATTGTTGCGGGCTTCTTCGCAAGACCGCCTAGTGGCAAATAGAGGTCCTTCTGGTAGAGATAGTCTTCAATCTGCATCTTCCAATGTTGGTAGTTTTTGCCATTGAACTTCTCAATCTTGAGCTTCCCTTCCTCCGCCATAACTCCCACTCAATTCAAGGAATCCTTTCCTTGAGATAATTTAGCTACGAGCAAACCTTGCTCTGATACCAGTTGTTAGGAAATAAGACGTAGCTAAATAGATAATTAAGTAGATTACTTAATGGAGAGAGACAGATTTACATACACGAGATTATAGAGTAGAGAGAGAGAGAGTACACACGATATACGTGGTTCACCCAATGTGGGCTACGTCCACACGAAAGCAGCCACTCAATGGCTTTAGTACTTCAAAACAAGAAGTAGTTTACAAAGAGATTATACCCTTAATGGAGCTCTCGCATTGCTTCACTCTCACCACCTCACACTTACCTTGTTGCGTCAACTTCACACTCTGAAATGTGTGTAGAAATGGCCTCCTTTTATAGGCCAAAAGGGCTGCCCTCTCTCATGCGAGGCAGCCATGTGTATCCGCCCTTGTGTAGATAAGTCCAAATCAGACCCTCCAATCCGCCCATGTGTGGCCGCCCTTGAGAAGACAAGTCCGCTTTTGAATTCGTCCACCGGCCATTGACTTCCGACCACCGGCCATTGACTACCGGCCACCGGCCCAACCGACGGTTGTTTTACGACCACTTTTCGGCCGTCGTCCGGCCATAATATTCCGACGAAAAGGAATATTCCGGCCCCTAAAGTGCCCCTGGTTTTTGACTGTGTGAAAATTTTTCTTTCCGGTGAGTGATTTATCTTTACGCACGATGGCCTCTCCTCATAATGGGGTCCTTACAAATGTGCGCTTTTACCACAAAAAATTACAAGGGTAAATCAGGCTCTATACTTAACATCATGTGTGCAAGAAGAACTCCATCTCCTTCTCCATGCATTGAAAAGTAGAGGCCTACACCAACAACTCTTGGCTATGGAATGTAAATTCAACCAAGAGCCAAGCTTCAATGGCATGCTCATCTCCTCTACCATGCTAGTTACTAAGCTATGCTATTACAATGATTATGTGAGGAGAATACTTCTTTCTCGTAAGATACACCTTCTTCCTCTCAATCTTTCCTCATTCCCTGCTAGCTCTCACCATTTTTGAAGGTGTGTGAGGTCTTGGGACTGGGGCTAGGGACACTAGGTGTGTTTTTCAAGAATAATTTGGTGCATGAAGGTTCCATCTTCATTGCACCAATGAGTTATATCAAAGAACACAAGAATTGTATTGTACAAAAGTCTCCTTTGATGGAGAAGCTATAATACAAAGCCTTTATGGAGGGGAGATCGGCTCTATGTAAATCCGGTCCTCAATTGTTGTCAATTGTTCTATTTCTCACTCTTTTCAAGTATTGTCAATGCCAAATTAGCTAGGTGTAAATTTCTATGTTGCTTTCTCAAATTAAGTACTCTCTATATGCTCATTAATTGGGTACTTGTTCTTAATGAAATGCTCACTATGTTATCAACTTCCGCTACACACAAGTTACTAGTGCATTAAATGTTACATTGGTATCAGAGCTATTGGTTTCTCTTTTCTTGCTTAAGAAGAGAGGTCCTCAAGCTTGCTTTAAATGGTTGGTGTTTTTAATTGCAAAAGAGTAATTAGAATATGAATTTTTCATCCTTGAAGCACGCCTGCTTTATGCAGTTAATGGGGATACCGTCGAGACCTATGGTCTTAATAATGGAGTCCTACGGGGCTTGCCTATGGCTTAACCATTAGTGAGCTATTAGAAGCTTGACAGGAACCGGTGATGTCTTGGCTCTGTTGAACCCTCTCTTATATTCCTTGCAATTAATAATATTCGAGCCACGGGTATAGATGTTTGAGTGCTTATCTTTGAAGGTGAAGAGGAGTAGCAACTAGGGATTGAAGTGCCAAAGTACAAGTAAATATTTACATATGCTAGTATGGCTAACAAGGGAAAAGAGATTGAAATGAATGTTGATAGCTTTGATTTTGTTAATGAAAGAGAAACTAATGATGCCCCTATGCTTGTAAATTATCTTGTTTCTAGGCTTCATCAAGACCTGGACAATCCATCCCTTCAAGGTGAAGTGCTACAGCAATTGTGCACCCATGGTATTCTCCAAACTCCCCACCAAGAAGAGATAGTACCTAGGAAGCCTCCTAGTGAGACTTCCAAAAGAGGACTGTCTCCGATAAGGGAAGAAGAGGAGGATCCGTACGAAGGGCTCAAAAATTTACTACTTGGATGATGCATCTCCCTCTCAAAGGAGAACCCAAATTTCAATGGTAGAGCCCCCATCAAAAGAACAAGAAAGAAGTGAGTCTCCTGCCACTTCAGCAGAGACGGCTCCAGGAAGACAGCGGGCAAAACGCTCTCCAACACCCCCTAAACGGAGAAGACCATCGCATACTTCTCTACACCATAATTCAAAAAGGGAAGAGAGAACACAAGAGAAGAAAAAGGTGAGAGAGGTCACCCTCTTCTCCTTGTTCTTTGTCCTCTTCCTCTTCTTAAGAAAGTGATGGTGCAGATAAGGAGCAACAAGGGAAGAAAAGGCAAGGAAGAGGTCACCCTCTTCTCCATCCTCTTCATACTCTTCCTCTTTTGAAGAAAGTGATGGTGCAGCTCTTGAACCACCAAAAAGAAGAGGCCATAGGAAATCCTATGCCACCTGGAAGAGGTTGTCCAAGCTCAAAAATTTCAAAGAGGGAGGAAAGAACATCTCTTTCCTTACCTACGATGGCAGTTTTGGTGCTACAGACAAAGTCTTGGCCTTTCTCCAGCAATTCGATGCGGCGTTTGGAGATGAGGGCTTCACGGAGTCCTCTAAGCTACATCATGTAGCTATGCATTTTCAAAAGTCCGTCAAGCAATGGTGGTCTAGCCTATGAGCAAACGGTGAAGCTCCACGAACATGGAAAGTTTTAAGAGCTTCCATCATGAAGCAGTTTTTAGCTACCGATGCCAAAGACAAAGTACTCACCGAATGATGAAGCTTAAAGCTCTCTCCCTACGAATCTATTCACAAATATATCGACAAGTTTTGGGATTTACATCTTGAAGCCACTGTCTTCAAAAATATGGATTTTGGAGAGCAAAAACAACAATTTTGTCCTGGTTTAACTAAGGATATGGCAGAGTATGTTAACTCTCAAAGGCCATGCACCATATTTTCCGTCATACACCATATTATGGTGGCTTCAAGAATCAACTTCCAACAAGGGACTAAGAGAAATCTTAAGCCCACTAAAAACAAGGATCGTAACGAGCCCAAGGGGAAGGACAACATCCAAAAGTCTCCCAAAGGGAACGCCAACAACAACAAAGCTAAGGAGAAGGGAGTTTATAAAGGCAAAATAAACTATCTCCTGAAGAGCTAGAGTGTTATCAGAAAGATAATCGTTCTTTCAAGTGCAGGGAGCAAGGGCATGCCTATCGTGATTGCCCCCACAAGAATACACGTAATGAGTCTCCTAGAGCTACCTTGGTTGAAATTCAAGAAGAGGATGCTCATCACAAAGGATCTCCTCTTTGCCATGCTTGGGGAAAGGTAAGAGAACATGATGCTTACCCTAGTTCTACTCACAATTTTTATATCCAAAGAGTTGGCCACCAAGCTAGGCCACCAAGCTAGGCATCCAAGACTATGAGATGGGAGATGTCCTACCTTCCAATGGTGCTTTCAAGGGGCAAGAAACCTTAGTCACTCCCTTAATTGGGAAATTGAGGCTCCATTCCAAAGTATGTGGACAAGGTGGATTTCTTCATCTCTCCTCTCAAGCATGAGGATGTAATCCTAGGGGCACCATGGTTTGATCGCATGGTTGCCAATGTTAAATTCCCTAAAAGGAAAATCTACTTTAGTAGGGAAAAAGATATGTACATAGATGCTAAGGAGTTCGGTAGTACCATACCCCTTGTACATAAGCAAGCTTTCAATAAGTCAATAAAGAGCTCTATTTCCGTGCACATGATTTTTGTTAATGATTCTCAAAATGAACCTAATGCTTTAGCAAAAGAAAATCTAAACAATCAAAAGGAACTAGAGTTATCCAATTTCCTCAAGGGGTTCCAATATGTTTTTATTAACTATATCCCTTGTGAACTACATCCCAAACGAGGGAATGACGACCATGCAATTGAACTTCTTCCAGGAAGTTCACCGCCTAATAAACCTCCTTATCAAGTTTCTCAAGCTCAACAAGATGAGATTATGTGGCAAGTGCATGAGTTGGTTGAGAAAGGCATGGTTAGGCCTAGCTCATCTCCATTTTGTTCACTCGTGTTATTAGTGCAAAAGAAAGATGGCACATATCGTATGTGTGTCAACTATAGAGCACTAAATAGGATCACTATCTAGAATAGGTTTCCCGTTCCACAGGTAGAAGGCCTATTTAATAAGCTACAGGGGTTGACCTACTTCAGCAGGATTGACCTAAAAGTGGCTATCATCAAATAAGGATAGTTGATCAAGACATTGTAAAGACCGCATTTCACACTACGTTTGGTCTTTACGAGTACATTATCTTGGCTTGACCAATGCACCAGCCACATTTAACCACTTGATGGAGAAGCTATTCAGGCCTCACTGAACCTTTACTGGAATGTTCTTTGATGATATAATCATCTGCTCTAATTCATTATATGAGCACAAACAACACCTCCAGGTAATATTTCAAGTTTTACGCGAGAATAAACTTTGTATTAATCGAAAGAAAAGTGAATTTTTCTTACAAAAGATTCAGTATTTAGGTCACATTATCTCTCAAGATGGCATCCAAATGAATCCATCAAAGCTAGTGGTAATAAACAGATGGCCTAATCCAAGGAATATGCATGAACTAAGAAGCTTTATAGGTATGTGTGCATACTATAGACGCTTCATAGAAAAGTTCTCACAAATCGCGGGACCATTACATGACCTAACAAAGAAAAACATTAGGTATATATGGTCCAACAAGAAGAACAATGCTTTCAAAAAGCTTAAAGAGGAGCTTATCTCTCAACGTGTGCTTACACTACCGAGACTCTCAAATTCATTTGAGGTCGAATGGGACGCTTGTGGTGATTGCCTTGGAGTTTTTCTCCTCCAAGAAGGGCACACCATAGCCTTGAAATTCAAAGGCTTGACCCTATTGAGCAATCTCTAGTCATATATGAGAAGGAACTCTTAGCAGTTCTACATGCTCTAGACTCGTGGAAGCACTATTTACTAGGGACTCCTTTCATTCTGCGAACGGATCACCAAAGTCTTAAGCACTTCATGACACAAACCAAGCTCTCCAACAAACAAATGAGGTGGAAAAATTTCCTTCCACAATTTCATTTTCATATTGCTCACATTGTTGGAAAGCATAATCAAGTAGCCGATGCACTCTCAAGATGACCGAGAGTGAATGCGGTATCCATAACAACTCACAATGATCTATCTCCTATGATAGATGAGTATGCTATCGATCCCAATTTTAGAGATGTGATTTCAGCCCTTGCACTAGGGAAGAAGGAAGAACCATTTACACTCCAAGATGGTTATCTTCTCTATGGAAATAGACAATGCGTTATTAACTCACTACGTGAGAAAGTAACGTATGAATCTCATGCTCGTCCTTAGGCAGGGCATAGAGGGATTCAGTCTACCTTAAAAGGGATAGAAACATATTTCTATTGGCCTGCCATGAAATCAAACATACAAGAGTATGTTTCAAAATGTGTGGTATGCCAAAAGACGAAGTTTGATAGAGGGAAGCAACTTGGATTGCTTCAACCGTTGTTGATCCCTAATTCACCATGGGAGAGCATATCCATGGACTGGTAAGGTATGTGCTTGTTTGCTAAACCTGTCTACTATCGTCCATATTCTTGTTCCCAAGTCTATCCATGGGAATACAAGAATATGGACGATAGTAGACAGGTTTAGCAAACAAGCACATACCTTACCTGTCAAAAAGACTATCAAGGCCCATCAAATGGCAACCCCCTTTATATCACAAATCTTCAAATACCATGGCTTGCCAATGTCCATAGTGTCAGATAGAGATCCTAGAATGACCAATAACTTCTGGAAGGGTGGTCTCTTTGAGAATTTAGGTACAATGCTAAACTTCTCTTTGGCCTATCATCCCCAAACGGATGGCCAAAGTGAAATAGCTAACCTAACAATTCTTGATCTAGTAAAAGCTTATGTCACAGAAGTAGATCAAAAGTCCCAATGGGAGAAGTACTTACCCTTAGTGGAGTATGCTTACAATAACACTGTACATACTTCCACTAGAAAAGCACCTTTTGAGGTGATAGAGGGAAGATCAATTTAAATATGTATAAATGAGCAAATTTTTTGTCTTATAAGACTCTTTTTTTCTTTATTTGTGCACAAATTTTAATAAGTATGCATGCTTAGGATCATGTTTGTGGAGACGAAGTCTTCCCAACAGCAAGTAGAGCTTGTCACTCTACTATGGAAGATTGATACAGACTAATGTGCAGACATGCTTGCAACAACTAAGTCTCTCAAGCACCAAATGGACTAGTCATCCATTCTGGAATGGTGTCATAGGGTAAAATCCCGGGGGATTCACTGTGTTTTTTCGTACGGTACCACGTGAGTGTACAATAGGGGAGTTTTTAGATTTTGTACATAAGCGTATACAATAGGGGTAGCCCCTCATTATTTCATACTCATAACGTACACATAAGGGGGGGGGACGAGGGGGGTTACATTGGGGCTACATTCAACTACCTGAGCCACCTTAAATACATTAGTAAGCCTCTCTCTCTCTCTCTCTCTCTCTCTCTCTCTCTCTCTCTCTCTCTCTCTCTCTCTCTCTCTCTCTCTCTCTCTCTCTCTCTCTCTCTCTCTCTCTGTGCATCGATAAATACTTTCATGGCGTGGTGAAAGTAACGGAAAACTTGAAATTCTCTCGTTTTTTTTGTCAAAATTAGAAACTTTTGTCGGTAATTACATTGAAACTTATGTGAATTTCCTCGTTTTCTTAAAGCCAAGCTCAAACCGCTCTAATTTGTCAAAATTCCTAAAATACCCTTCAAATTTTTAAAATTTCCAAAGTAGCCATGTATCTATTTTGGTCAGATTGATCAAACGTTTCAAATTTTATTCCTTTTTGACAATTGAGATGCATTTTTTGAGTGGTTAGCATGTAATTTGTCACATATTAACTCACAAAACAGGTGATTATGTCCACAAAGATAACACATAAGTGTACTCATCAACAAAATGTCAATCATTGAAGAACAAGAATACATTCTAATTCCTCTCTGTCCTGCCACACATTGGATATATATATATATATATATATAGAGAGAGAGAGAGAGAGAGAGAGAGAGAGAGAGAGAGAGAGAAGAAGAAGAAGAAGAGTTTTAACGTCATAGGAAACTATCCCAAGATACCTAGCCGACGAGGAGAGTTGAACTCAAGACCTGTTGTGTGTGTGTGTGTGTGTGTGTGTGTGTGTGTGTGTGTGTGTGTGTGTGTGTGTGTGTGTGTGTGTGTGTGTGTGTGTGTGTGTGTGTGTGTGTGTGTGTGTGTGTGTGTGTGTGTGTGAGAGAGAGAGAGAGAGAGAGAGAGAGAATGTTAAAGCTGGTATTTACTATGCTACTTCAAATGTAGAAATGACACATCGTGAGAACATAGATTTTCATTCTATATTTGTTTCACCACCTTTCATAGCAACATGATGGCAACAATGTACCCTTATGTATGAACTACACCAAATACTTGGACGATACTACAGTGCTCAAAGGGTGTCCGATACAACTTTAGCTATTTAGCTCTTCTATAGGTAACGTTTAAATCACCTTCTCTACCGGTTGGAACAAATTATTACCTTCAGTTTGATGACACCATTCCATGAAACAATAGATATTCTAGTAATGGTTCCTTTTGTGATAGATCCCCATTACCATATTAGAAAAGCTCAAAATATTGTCCAAGCCTTCAAATTTCTCATCAACCCAGCAAATAACAACAATATTATAGGCTTGTGTTTGACCTTGCCTCTCTTGGCAAACTATGCACATCAAGGTTGCCTCAATCTCTCTCTCTTACTCTACTAAATCTTCCTCTCTCTCTCTCTCTCTCTCTCTCAAATTTGTCTTCATCTTTGGAGACCTCTACCTTGCTTAAAAGTGTGCTTTACATCGATTGAAGAAAGGCACCAACCAACCTTTCATGTGGCAAAAGGGTGACAGCCAACCTGCTGCCCGCAGCCCTACATCAGTGTTCGAAAAAAACCATTTTCACAAACATACAAAAATCCCTCCAAGACAAATCTGAACCGAAAATTTTACGATACTAGCCAGTATTTTTGCAAAATTACACTATCGACGGCCTGGAGCAGCTATGCACGCAGTGAAGGTAGTAGTCGTGAGCAGAGTCACTATGGGGGCCAACTGGAGGCAGGCGGGGCCGTGAAGGGCACTTGTGACAGGGGATGAAGATCACATGGTGTACAGCGTGAACATGTTTGCAGTCCTTGGAAGCCCAATATTCATTGGTTGATGGACCATGAGGGACTACGTTTGTAGTTGATGCAGGCCATTGAGCGGCGACGGGCAACTGCAGGAGGATGAGAGGCCGATTTTACTTTCTGAAGATCTGCTTTCAAGCGCTCGTGTCAAAGCTTTCCATTTTTGCCTTCATGTTTGGAAGCCTCCAGACTTCAGCAAGGTGAGAGCGATTTGTCCATTTCTTTTGTGAAGGACAGTTCAAGGTCTTGGATTGCCTGTTGTTTGGGTTCTTTGAGTGCCTCTTGAGAAACTTTACTGCTCAAAGACAGTCCTTTTTCATGCTTTTTCTTCTCATTTCTTGCTATCCACAATGTCTGAAGCATCGCCCCGCGCCTTTTAGCCCATTGTCTAAAGGATCACGCTTTAGCCAATGATTTGGGTTCAACAAGTTGGGGCTTAGTAATGATTTTGGGAAGGACAACTGAGAGACTCATTTTTGGTTGGATATCATCCTGCTTACTATTTAGAACAAGGCTGTCATTATTTTGACGCGCCTTAGTATGCGAGGATGGTGTCCATGGTGGGCTTCTACGTGAACAATAATAACCTAAGAGGAGGCATTTCCAGCTTATTCATAGACATCTTCTTATGGAATCAAGCACAAGCCCCGAAGCATGCAGAAATGGGCCACAAAGAAGGGGCGAGCTCACAGGCTGCAGGGGCCGCCAGTTAGATGAGAAGAGCAGGAGGGCCAAATTCAGAGCCACATGAAGGGGTGATAAGGGGGAGTCGCTGTGGAGTAGTGAAGGAAGGTCGACCGAGTAGTTGGAGAGAAAGATGACCGCTATGCAGATGTACCCGTGAGCAAGCTAGCTGATCTGTCTGTTCAGTCATCAATGGATGGGAAGCATGTGAAAAGGTATGCCGAAGGGCCAGTGTTATCTTAACTCAGGCTGTTTGGTTACTTTAATCAACCCTACTTGTGAATGACTCTTCATTTTAAGATGGTTTACTTACCTTGCATGTTAGAAAATCTTTGAGCTCTTTGCAGGCTGCTTGAATCCTTCGTCTTGTTCTTTGTATAAATTCACTAAATTTTGCCATGCCTTATTAGAGGTTTAAAATGAGTCTTGCTTTGTTGGTAGAGGAAACCGTCTGCATTGTTGAGGTCTTCATTCTGAAGCGAACTTGAAGTTTTGACAGTTTCTCCTTACTTCAAGGACGGAGTGATACTCCACCTTCAAGAGTCGGGGGAACTCTTCAGGTAATTTTCCAACCCGAGAATTCTTTTATATCTGAGTTCAGTACTTATACATCAATATCCTACTTTTGATCTCCTTTCTGAGGAGTTAGTAGTCTCATGCAAGCGATGCATCTCACTTTATTCGATCTAGAATATCAAAGCCACCTGTTTTGGTGGGGCATTCATTTGGTGGCCTGATAGTTCAACAATATCTGTCCATGTTGCGGAATCACCTCTTTCGGCTACTTTAGAAGGTGAATGCAAGATGTCTTATACACACGAGTCTGCTTATTGCTTCAATATTTTGGGTAGGAGTGACATTATTGGTTGAACAGGATGGGAGGAGCCCTACCCACCCTTAATTGGTGCAGTCTTGGCTTGGTCAGTTCCACCTACAAGCAATGGGTAAAGATGTTTTAGCATGAATGTTCTGGCAATGTTTAAATTCCTTGGTTGATAATTGCTTTAGGACCAGGTTGCACAAACAAAGAACAGTTGTGGTTTGACATTTTTCCACAGATCTAGCAGATATTAGTTATAGGAATTGAAACACTATATATTGTATTTGGCCCTCATTTAATGTTTCAACTACAAACTACTGAGGCTCAGATTTCAGCACACGTAAAGGCTTGAGGCGACACATGTATCACAGGGTTTGAAGTGGTTTTTACAGTATCTGTACAGTTGTTCATGGGGTATGTAGATAGTGCTCGGTACCTTTGTCATTCTGCAGAGTTGTCACTTTGACTGAGGAGGAGCCTTTGCAAGGGGGCCAATGCAGCAACCAAATCGGCTTCAAGTTCTGGGAGGTGGTATGCATAGAGCACGGCATTGATTCCACGGGGTCATACATCGGCGACGCTGACGTGCAGCTGGAGAGAGGCTGAAATTACGTTGTCCACAAAGAGGCTAAAAATTGCGACTGCCTTCAAGGTGAGTGCTTTTAAGATCTCATTCTATCGTTCTTTATTCTATTTTATTCAGTGAAATGTTGCTTCGTCATGCCTTCTTTGCCATATCTCCGATGTTACAGTTCCATTTATGTCTGGTATAATGAATTTGTTGTCAGTTTGTTTATATTTGACTATGTAGCTAGCCTGTGCAATCGTCTTGTTTGAAAACAATGTTCAGATCTGTCCTCAGTGAAGGTTTGAAAACAATGTTCAGATCTGTCCTCAGTGAAGGTTGTCAGGTTTCTTTAAGTGAAATTTTCACTGATGCTATTCTAACTTCTCTAGTTTCCTAGTATCCCCCTCACTTGGTAGACATTGGCTTTAGATCTACGCTCACCACTGCCAACCAGGGCTGGATTCCAAATTTGTTTCAAGTTAGCAAGGCTTTGCCACAAACTCTTTCTTCGATTAATGTTGATCTATAAACTGTATATTGTTTCTATGCTTGAGATGTTTGTTTATACACTATGATGCAAGCTTCTGTAGTGGCAAAGCTTCCTCTTTTCAGACTTCTTCGGCAAGGATGATGACGATGTGAGGAGGAGTTTGTGCTGACGCTCACAATGGGAGGCCATCACCTTGCAAGCGAATGCATGACTTGTGGTCGTGCTTGTGGTGGCCATAGAAATCTAGGATGGGCCAAGATGCATGACTGCTATTTGCACCGCATAAAAATGCCAGACTAAGCTCATTAGGATGAGGACGGGCCGGCACTCGAAACGGATGAGGATGGCAGCATGATGCATGAAGATGTATGCGCTTGCCACCCCTTATCTGAAATTGGAATCTCTAAACAAATCAATGGTTTTTATTTTTTTGAAGCCATTAGGAATACATATCAATTAGGTGGTACTAGTTGCAAGATAATCAAAAAATCTCCAGAATCTTCGAAAATGCTCTCCCAGGTGAGTACGCAGGTCCTTGGAGATGCCCTGGTGGTGTTAAGCAAAAGAGAATGAAAGCAAAGGTGGAGACTGACCGTAGGTGTCGGGGAGGAGAATACGTCACCATGGAGCATAGGGCGAGTAGTGAGGCTAGGCGCGGCAGGCTCAGAGAGCCGGGTAGGGATGGCACAGGACGAACGTTTTTTTTTTATAACAAACAAAGCGCCTTCACAGTCTAGGTGCTTCGATGCTGTGGTTAGCCAGTATGATTTGTTTATGAGAATTCTAGAGTTCGATTCGCATGCTAGTTTTGCTTGGAAGGTGTGTTGCAAAGGTGAGGCAAAGAACTATTATATAACTGGTTTTAGGAAAGGGGACATAGGTCAGGTACAATATAATGGTTAAGATAATCATATGAGCATGTTTAGCTCTCCTCAGGTTACAATTTCTATAGTCTCAATTTTTCACATGGTCATATGGCTTGACCGGGTGTGCCATCTTGAGCTATCGATTTTTACCTTCAGTTCTTCTACCTATGCATATGGCTTGATCGGTTCTCTTGAGCTATCCATTCTTACCAAATGTGTAGTTGTGCCTCTTTTTACGATAAAAAGCGTTAAAGTTTTTAAGACTATTAGTTTTTTTTCCATGTAGTTACAAATTCTATAGTCTCAATTTGTCACATGGTCATATGGCTTGACCGGGTGTGCCATCTTGAGCTATCGATTTTTACCTTCAGTTCTTTTACCTATGCATATGGCTTGACCGGGTCTCTTGAGCTATCCATTCTTACCAAATGTGTAGTTGTGCCTCTTTTTACGATAAAAAGCATTAAAG
This sequence comes from Adiantum capillus-veneris, assembly GCF_014529385.1. NCBI lineage: Eukaryota > Viridiplantae > Streptophyta > Polypodiopsida > Polypodiales > Pteridaceae > Adiantum > Adiantum capillus-veneris. The sequence continues at coordinate 36,964,884 of NC_140931.1, read as the reverse complement.
TTTTTAAGACTGTTAGTTTTTTTTCCATGTAGTTACAAATTCTATAGTCTCAATTTGTCACATGGTCATATGGCTTGACCGGGTGTGCCATCTTGAGCTATCGATTTTTACCTTCAGTGCTTCTACCTATGCATATGGCTTGACTGGGTCTCTTGAGCTATCCATTCTTACAAAATGTGTAGGTGTGCTTCTTTTTACGATAAAAAGCGTTAAAGTGTTTAAGACTGTTAATTTTTTTCCATGTAGTTACAAATTCTATAGTCTCAATTTGTCACACGGTCATATGGCTTGATCGGGTGTGCCATCTTGAGCTATCGATTTTTACCTTCAGTTCTTCTACCTATGCATATGGCTTGACTGGGTCTCTTGAGCTATCCATTCTTACAAAATGTGTAGGTGTGCTTCTTTTTACGATAAAAAGCGTTAAAGTGTTTAAGACTGTTAATTTTTTTCCATGTAGTTACAAATTCTATAGTCTCAATTTGTCACATGGTCATATGGCTTGATCGGGTGTGCCATCTTGAGCTATCGATTTTTACCTTCAGTTCTTCTACCTATGCATATGGCTTGACCGGGTCTCTTGAGCTATCCATTTTAATGTGTAAGATAATCCTTAAATCCCACGTGGGAGCCCAAGATAAGGTGGACAGTGTAAGATAATCCTTAAATCCCACGTGGGAGCCCAAGATGAGGTGGACCGTGTTTGATTTTAATGTGTAAGATAATCCTTAAATCCCACGTGGGAGCCCAAGATGAGGTGGACAGTTTTTTTGGAAAAGAAATTATGTGATGAAAATCCTATGTGGGAGCCTAAGAAAAGGGTGTACTGTTTTTTTATAGAAAGAGGTCTCCGTACAAAGGAGGCTCTAGCGAAATTTTTAAGATTTATATTTTATGTACAAACTCAAAATTAAATACAGATGGTGCTTTTTTAAAGTGCATTTTGCTTAAGCATAGACGTGCATTCATATCACATATAATTGTTTTTGTTGAAAAAGATTAATCTTTTAATGAGTTGTTTTGTAATGTGTTTTGATTGGACGAGTGAAGTTTTTCATGGTTGTTTAAGAGTATGCATTATTTGTTATTTAGAGAACAATCCATTTCATATGTGTGTCTTAAATCCCATGTGGGATGCTTACTAAGTAGGTGGCTAGTATCATATGTTTTGAGATTGAGATTTGTAACAGTTTACAAGGCAAATGTTATTCCTTTTTTGACAAATTACATTGAAACGATTGGTTTATTTCAATTTAGTATTCATTATATTTGTTGCTTTTCATGGCTTTTTTTCTTAACATCTATTGCAAATGAAAACACACTACAATGTACACTTCTGTTCATTTGCAGTTTAACATGTATTTTTGCAAAAGCATGTGTTTCTAAAATTGTTATGTTACTAGTATACATAAAATAGTGGGTCATTACATTCCGTATGAGGGGGGATAGCTCATTGCGAGAACGTCCATATCTTGTGCATATATAGTGGGGTAGGTTAGCATGTAAGATACCGTACATAGGAGGGTTTCTCTAATTTTGATGCACGCAGGTGACATCCCCCCTTACCAATAGTGAATCCCTAGGGGGTAAAATAGGGATCCTCTACACGCTAGCAAATGGACTAAGGACTAGGCTTTATCTTCTCTACCTCATAGTCGAGGATGACTATGATTTCAAGAGAGAGGTAATGTCATAAAAACTAATATCTAATTCTCCCAAATGATTTTCTCTTGTTAAACTGATCATTTAAGATGGGGAAGTACCAGGGGAGTAAAAGCTACAATATTGGTAAGGCTGTCAGACCGGTCTCGTCAAGGATCCAAAGGAGGAAAAATAGGGAAAAAGAGCAATGTGCTTCAATGGGGCTTAAAAGACCTAAGGTTCAACCCCATTAAGACTTCCATAGGCTAAAGTTTCTAATTTTAATTTTATTGTCCAAAGGCCAAAATAGGAGAAATATTGGATGATCATGGGAAGACTTAAAAGTCTTCACACATCCCAAAGAAGGAGGGGGTGAGCCCTAATTGTAGGGGATGAGAGAGAAACACACACACATACACACTCCAAGGCTTCCCCTTTACACAAAGGGAATACTGGACACATGTCAGACTCCTAGGCCAATTTCCCCCACGCTCCCCTCAAATCCTATTGGATGGCCATAGAGGTGGACCAATGAGAATTAGGCTAGAGTAAAATTAGTCTAATCAAATTCAAAATGCTTGATAAAATAACTAATAGAAATTAATCTCCCTAGAAGACTATTGGGTAGTCTGCCACCACGGGGTCCAATGAGCATTCAGCAGCCCAATGGCTTGCCTGATTCTTATTGGCCAAAAGACTAAAAGGTCCAATGAGAGTTTAATTGAATTATTTAATTTCCTAAAGCTCTCACAAAAAGGGAAAGGGAGACACTTGTCAAAAGTCTATCAACTATGCTTCTAATTTGTGATTGGCTAAGCTTTATAGGAGCCAATGGGAGACCATCACGAGCAATTAGCAAGAGGGGTCGTCCAACATGAGAGAGAGGGCTGCATTTTACTCTAACACAATGCTACACACAAACACACACAAATCATGTGTGGAAGAAGAACTTCATCTCCTTCTCCAAGCATTGAAAAGTAGAGGCCTACACCAACAACTCTTGGCTATGGAATGTAAATCCAACCAAGAGCCAAGCTTCAATGGCATGCTCATCTCCTCTACCATGTTAATTACTAAGCTAATCTAGTCTAGAGTGATTATGTGAGGAAAATACTTCTTTCTTATAAGATACACCTTCTTCGCACGCTTCTTCCTTTCAATCTTTCCTCATTCCCTGCTAGCTCTCACCATTTTTGAAGGTGTGTGAGGTCTTGGGACTGAGGCTAGGGACACTAGGTGTGTTCTTCAAGCATAATTTGGTTCATGAAGCTTCCATCTTCATTGCACCAATGAGTTATATCAAGGAACACAAGAATTGTATTGTAAAAAAGCCTCCTTTGATGGGAGAAGCTATAATACAAAGCCTTTATGGAGGGGGGACCGGCTCCATGTAAATCCGGTCCTCAACTGTTGTCAATAGTTCTATTTCTCTCTCTTTTCAAGTATTGTCAATGCCAAATTAGCTAGGTGTAAATTTCTATGTTGCTTTCTTAAATTAAGTACTCTCTCGATGCTCTTTAGAAACTTGTTCTTAATGAAATTCTCACTATGTTATCAATTTCCGCTACACACAAGTTATTAGTGCGTTAAATGTTACATTGGCATGCACTTTGTTTCTTTATAAGTGCATGTCAATACATGACCTTTACTAGGGTTTGCACCCTCTTTTGTCCTGTCTGTAGAGCAAAAATACTTTTGCCTAGTGCTTGTCTCCATATATGTATATAAGTATGTATAAGACACTCTCTTTCATGACTCAGGCATGTGTGTGAATGAATACTTACTCATAAGGATTTTGCATGCTCTAATCCCAATCATAAGCATCGTACGCCTCTAGTTAGAAAACATATGAAAGAGATCACTTGTGAGTTCTTTGGATAGGATCACTGCTTAGAATTGTCCACCCAACCATAGGAGTCTCATGCTTATATAAGCCTAGCTTGACCATTCACACTTGGATAGACAAGACCCAAATCTACAGCTATGGTCGTCCCTCGTCAAATCCTGTGTGGACTTCATGCTCAAGCTGGGCATACATGGTATGCTCTAAAAACTAACTATGCTTTCCATGTATGCTTCTTGGCTCCGATGCTATAGATCACATGATTGACTACCTCTTTTGTTTTGTTGACCCCCCCCCGGCATCCCACCCCTCGCGACGTGTGTCCCGAGGAAAGAAACTTCTACCCTCAAGCTTAGTGGAAATTGGCTTTAGTTCCAGCTTGAAAACAAAGGCACGTGAAAAACTATCAGAGCAACTAAGCATGAGTACTTAGAGAAATTTGTTGGAATTGCCTTTCTTTAGAAAGGGAGGATGTATGTCCAGGAGATTGTAGCTCGTACACTGGAGAACATTTGTGATGATGATAAATTCATATTTTGACTTTATCCTCTTGAGCCTATTGGTAAAGGTGTCAATTAAAAAACAAATCGACCCCCAAAATATTTGACTTGTAAGGATTGATTTAGAGAAATCCTACTTGTTCTGTTTCTTCGATGATATTTTCTTTGAGTGCTTTTTTTTCCTTGATGCTCAAGCTTTCTAGGATCTTAGAAAGGCCATCCTTGAACTCTACAAGAGCTATCTCTAGCATTGATGATGATGATCCACCACTAGGCTCTTCTAGGCATTGCAAAAATCGCCAGGCTTTAGAGTCTCTCATAGGCTTCTCTATTGGCTCTTTATTTGTCTCCAATTGTTTACCTTCAATGGGATCCTGAGATTTCTTTGAATCTGACTTTAATTTCTCTATTTCTTGCAACTAGGCTTCCTCTTTTTGCATGAAGCTAAATGAGATTTTTCTTCATTGCATCTACTTTGGCTTTAATTCCATCTCTAGATCCTTATTATTCTTCTCCAAAGTATGATACCTTGTAATGTCAATACCAAGGGGTTGGTACATAGTTGGTTGATGAGTTGGAATTGCTCATTATTCTTTGTCACACTGTAGTTGTACTTGCAACCTTTGGGCATGTGCACTTGTGTTGTGAAGGGTAGTTGTCACTACTTTTTATATTTTTTCCTGTTGTTCACTCACTGTAGAGAGGTGTTCCAAGACCATAGCCAAGTGAATGATTTCTTGAAGTTCCATATGGTTCAACTCTTGTAAGTTTTTGGTTTCTTTTTGGGACTTCTCATGTATTTCAAGTTGTACAATATTGAGCTTGAGCATATTTTGCAAAGTTTGAATTTTTCCTTATCTAGAGTGCACTTCTGTCTTCATCTTGTCTATGATATTATGGACATAGTCAGTGTACTCTTGAATGTCCTCTAGAGAGGCCATATTTGAGGTGTCAACCTCCTATTGTCCACCAAAGTTACCTTCTCCTTGGTTACCTTCTTCTTTGTTGTGCTCTTGGTCTTTGTTTGTGTCTTCTTGTAGATCACCCTCCTTGTACTTTTGGATCCTCTTCATGGATAGGTGATAACAAAACATATTGCACTGCATATTTTGATGTCTCTTTGGTTTCTACTTCAGGTGGTTTTGCAGTTGGTGTAATAGTAGCCTCTTCCATTGACTGCACATTAGGAATGGCCTTTCTAGTTCTTGCTTGGTCTTTGCTAATTTTCTCTACCTTTGCAAGGAGTTCCTCTGTATCCTTGTTGTCCCCTTGAGTCGTGCTCTTTCTTCTTCTATATAAAGAAATGCTAGTTGTGCTTATATGTCATCTTATTGGCAGAACATAGGATTCTTTGTGTGAAGTTTCTTAGGGTGTGGTTGAAAAAATTCTTTGAAATCACCCCTCAAAACCCTTTCAAGATCGAATGTCTCTCTCTTTCTTTCCAAGTGAGCAGCTCTTTGGGTGATGGCTTTTCTACTTTTAGCGGGACGGTGGCACTGGGCCTCTACCTTGCTCCTCCACCTTTTTCTTGCATTTGGCAACTTTACTATTTTCTTATTCATTGTGAGAAGGATTTTGTGTGCCTCAGCTATACATTCTTGATCTAAGTCCATAGTAGCTTCCTCATGTTGAGTTGCAGCTATTGCATCTTCTCAATCTTCCAACAATTGGTGGACCCTCACTAGTCTCTTTCTAAGTCTAGTAGAGATGGGAGGTGCCCTTGGCAGAGGTGGTGGTTCTTCTTCTTTGTCCTCTTCTCTCTAGACTAGTCAATCATTCTGTCTTGGTGTAGGTGGTAGGTGCTCTACTTTCCCCATAGCATGGTATGTCAACCGTCCCAATTAGGTGATGAAGCTAGGCTTGTTCAACTTTGTAAGTGTTTATTGGATTCGGTTTACTAGTAGATTTCCTGCTTTCTTGTATGATTGTACAAAGGTGGATGCCACTGCATGACTTGGGCATGCATACTTAGGTGGATTCTTGCCTGTAGTGAAATGTTGATGATACAACCTTAGGGAATTCTCTAGTTGTTGTTGCTTTGAGTTCAAAAAAAGATGTTAATGGTATCCTAAAGGTTTTCGTAGTTTCCAAGTCTCTATGTCTCATTCTTTGGATTACTTTTTCCACTAAGTCTTTTGAGAGATTTAGCTCTATCACTGTGTAGGTTAGGTCAGAGATAGTAGCACTTCTTCTTTGATGTATGATACTCATAAGCTCTTTTGAAATCCACACCGCAAGATGGTAGCTCTAAAAACTCCCTCAAGCTCACCTTCTCCATTAAGGGCTTTATTGTGGGTGCCTTGGACAAATCTACGGCCTCTCTTGGTAGCATGTGTCTGTCTGCATCCTTGAAGATCTTGTGGTACATGGTCACATATTGAGCCTCAAATTGGTCTTTGCTCACCCGTGTGACCATCCACATAGAAGGGAAACCATATAATTCAAAGTTTGGCAATTCTTTAAATAGGCATGACCATTTTGGATGAAACTTGGCATAGGGGTATATAACCATGTATACATGCTTTCCATGTCTAGTTTTGATGAAAACATCCTCCAAAATGGTACCTTTAAATAAGCGCTTCTATTATCTAACTTTGCCAACTTTTGAATTTTTTCTTCCAGAGTTTGGGAATCAAAACTTGGTGGTATTTCATGTCCTCCCATGCATTATCACCTCGTTATGATTAATTTGGGTCAATGTATTTTGTCTTTGTGTGTGTTTTGGCCTCTGTTCATAGAATATAACTTTTAGTGATGGTGAGATGTATTCAATGTGTGTAAATATATGTAGACAAATATGTGCAATAAAGGTGAGGTGCAAAAAGTGCAAAAAATAGCCTGGCATTTGAGGCATGTCTAATATAGATTTATCAAAATATGACTTATTGGGCCCCCTACTTCCATTGACGGGAGCAAAGCGAACCCCGAACCCCGACGGCCTCTAAAACGTCGGGGGTCGAATGGCGCATCTCGAGCCTGTCCACAATAAAGCGAACACGAGGCACCACCTAGCTTTTAACGGGGGCTAGGACGCAGACCACGATGATATGAACACCGCAAACCTACACACACACACACACAGATTTGCAAATGAAGAAAACCCTCGAGGGTGTGAGAGAGAATTATTTCTGCAATATTTACAACGACCTTCCTTCCGGCGAGACGGCACACCATGATGATAGAGAAGTAGGGAGAGAGAATGGTGAAAACTACTTAGTACGTTCTCTAAAACGACTCAATGATTTTGAAGCTTGCTACCAAGAGCGTGTAATGTGTGTGCATCGACCATTGAAGTCGAGAGGTGGACGTGGCTCCCTTCACATGGTGCAATTCCCAAGGCAAACCAACACACAAGCCCCCTTCCCGTGATGCCAATAGTGTCCACTCTTCCCACTATACTCTACCAAGTGCTAACCTCTCATGAGCTGCCCCCCCCCCCCCGCGATAGTGACCTCTCAGTGCCAATTTATAGGTATTCGCTGCTTGGATTATAGTAATCCCGGTGTGATTAGGGTAAGCTAATCGGGGAGACAAAGCAAGTGGTGGGCCCAGTGTGGTTGACCCTTGCTTTGTTTTGGGGGGTTATTAAAAGATGAAAATCTCTAGGTGGGCCTTTGTAACCATCACCTAGAGAAAGGGAATTTACAAAGTGGGAATTTTACAATGGCTTGGGTGAAAACTGAAGAAATGATGAACATAACCTATAAATGGCATCGTGGTTGCGTAATGCCGGCGAATGGTGTGTTACCGGTGCGTCGGTGTAACGCGTTCTTCTTTTTGGGGTCGACCGGGGCATGCCTTCGGCGCATTTCTCCTTTTTGTTGTTGGCGGCGCGTGATTTGGGTCCTCTTTCTTTTTCGTTGTCGTCGTAGTCGTGAAATCCTTTGATTTTTTGTGTATTTGTGGTGCGTATATGCGTGTGTGTGTGTGTGTATACGTATGGGTGTGTGAGCGGACGTATGTGTGTATGTATATAGATGTGGGTGCGCATGCGTGAGTGTGTGTGTGTGTGTGTGTGTGTGTGTGTGTGTGTATTTGTATGTGTGCGCAAGCGTGCGTGGGAACGGGCTCGTATTATGTATATTTTTTTATTTTTATTTTTTTCCTGTGTGGGTTGGCGGATTGTTGCAGATTACGCAAGGGTGAGTGAGGGGGGGGGAATGGTGTGTGTGTGTGTGTGTGTGTGTGTGTGTGTGTGTGTGTGTGTGTGTGTGTGTGTGTGTGTGTGTGTGTGTGTGTGTGTGTGCATAGAGAGAGAGAGAGAGAGAGAGACAGTTAATTTTGTGCCTTCTCAGGCCCGCGAGGGAGAGAGAGAGAGAGACAGTTAATTTTGTGCCTTCTCAGGCCCACGAGGGAGAGAGAGAGAGAGAGACAATTAATTTTGTGCCTTCTCAGGCCCACGAGAGAGAGAGAGAGAGAGAGAGAGAGAGAGTTCAATGGCGGGCTGGAGCCGTGTGCAGAGCACGAGAGAGAGAAGGAGAGAGAGATGGGGTGAACGAGGCGGTGGTGAGGGGGTGGGTGTGTGTGTGTGGATGAGTGGGGAGGGGTAACCCTATCCTTGCGCGCCTTCAGGCTGTGACCACGAGCGGTTGAGAGCGAGAGAGGGGTGGTAGGCCACCGTCGGCCGACAGTGAGCGAGGGAAGGGGAGGGGCTTTGGCAACGAAGTGGGGTGGGGGGGGGGGGGGGGTATGTGGTGAGAGAGAGATATTCCTTATCTGCCGGCCGTCCTGTTTGGTGGCTCCAGGATGAGAGGAAGGGGGAAGGGTTAATGGGGTGGAGAGAGAGGGAGAATATTAGCGGGCCAAGGGAGGAGAATGAGGCCGAAGGGAGGGTGAGGCGAGCGGGTGGGGGAGAGAGAGAGGGAAATTATTCGGGCTATTGGCTTGCATAGAGAGCGAGGGAGGGGGTGTGAGAGGGTGGGGGCGGTAAGAGTGTGGATAAGAATACGGGAGAGAGAGTTCGCATGCGGCTATGGGCTCGGTGTAGCAGGAGCGCGAGAGAGAAAGCGAGAGAAGGGGGGGTGAGTGCTCGAGGCCGCTACTGGCCGAGGGTGGTGGCCAGTGAGGGGGGGGTTATTGGAGGTCAACGGGGTGCGGGTAAGAGAGAGAGAGAATATTAGAGAGAGAGAGAGATTGTGATCGGCTATTGGTAGGCAACGAGGGAGATAGAGAGAGAAAACGGTCGGGCCACCTGTGGTCATGCGGCCGCGACAAGAGCTGGGGAGAGTGGGTTTTCAGCGAGAGAGGAGGAGTGTATGAGGAAGAGAGTGGGTGCCGAGAAGGGAAAGAGGGGAAGAGGGAGGTGTGTAGGGAAAATGAGAGAGATATGGAGGATATTTCATTTGATGCCTGCCTGGGGAATAAACCACAGGGAGAGAGAGAGAAGGGAGAGTGAAACCGAGGGCGGCCTACTGTAGGGCATAGATGGGCGGGGGCATGAGGTTGGTAAGGCCGGCCAATCGAAGGGGGGGGTGTGTGTCAAGTTTCATGCCCGTAAAAGTGTTGTGAGGTTGACCAGGCGTTGTCGAGCCCTCCAATAGTGTCGTCAAGGCTCCGACAGAGGAAAAAATAAGTTTTTTCTTTTTTTTTTCTTTGATTTCCAAAATTGGCCATCATTAGCCCTCTCCTCTGGGCTAGAGGCATTCATGCTTCTAGCCATTCCTCTGCATCTTTAGTTGTCGAGTTAGAGGGTTCTCCCTCCTCTAGAATGTCTAACATGAATTATGGATCAAACCTAAGAAAATACCTTTTCAGTCTCCATCCATTGAACCTAGTCTTGTGAATTCTCCCATCTGCTTCTATCAGCTTATAGCTGCCGTTGTTATAGCGTTTCTTGATGATGAATGGCCCTTCCCATCTGGGTTGAAATTTCTTGTCCTTCCTAGTGTCAAATCTGTTGTCGTATCTCAGCACTAGCATACCTTTTTCCAGTCCCTTTTTTTTAAGCCCTTGATTGAAAGTGAGCCGGTGTCGTTCTCCCTGTTTTTCATATTGATTGATTGCTTCTTCCTATCTAGTTGGAGTCTCTCCAAATCCAAGATGTGGTTTCGGAGATTTACAATTGGACGATGTATCTGGCTAGCCAAAACTTGTAAGCTGGCTATCTATACCTCACCTCAATGGATAGAATTGCCTCCTTCCCATAAACTAGATGGAAAGGGGTGAAACCTACCGATGTTCGGAACGTTGTTCGGTAGGCCCAAAGAGCTGCCATGAGATGTTTATCCCAGTCCCCTGTGTGATTGTTCACCCGCTTTGTGATGATTTTGCAAATCATTCCATTTACCTTCTCTACCAGACCATTGCATTGTGGATAGTATGGTGTGGAATGTCGGTGTGTGATGCCTAACTTTTTCATCAGTTCTCCCACCAAATCACCTCTAAATCCTGGTCCTCTATCTGATATTATCTCAAGAGGAGTGCCAAAACGACAACAGATATGCTAAAAAATGAACTTTGCTACCTCTTGGGCTGCAATGCGGGTGGTGGATGTTGCTTCTGCCCATCGAGTCATGTAGTCTACACCCACTATGATGTACAATTTACCTGATTGGGCACTTGGTAAAGGACCGATTGCATCTATTCCCCATTTCTCAAATGGACCATATGAGATGATAGGAGTTTGTGGCTCGTAGGTCAATGTGCGATCACTGGCCACTTGACAGGCCTTGCATGTCTTACACCAATGGTGTATATCCCTGTTCAAGCTAGGCCAAGAGTATCCTGCCTGTAGAATCTTCCTACTGGTGATATCTAGAGCAAAATGACCGTCGCAGATGCCATCATGGCAACTTGAAATTACCTCTGTGATCTCACTGGAGGTTGGTACCCGCCTAAGAATATGATCCTTGCCCTTACAATACAAGTGGTCGTTTACAAGGCGGTACCTAGTAGCCTTCCTCACCAGCCACTGTTTCTGGCCTTTAGTGTATTCTTCCGGACATTTTCCTGTATCTAAAAACTGACGACATCAGGCATAGCATCACTAAGGGGTAGCTTCAGTTTTATGGCTCCTACGGGAACGTCTTGTATTCTTTCTTTGGCTAGAGCATCTGCCTCCTGATTTTCTGCTTTGGGGACCTGAAATAGTTTCACTACTTCAAACTTCCTTAGAAGATCCTTAACTTCACGTAGTTGACCAACTAAAACCTGATTCTTACAAAATCAGGTGCCATTTATCTGCCTTATCAAAAGCAAAGCATAGCCGATACATTGTTCCAACCCAAGAATGAGGGCTGCATACTCTGCTTCATTGTTGGAGCGGGAGTGTAATAACTGCCCGATGGAGAATACTCTTTCTTGTTGCTCATTGAAAATGACTATGCCTGCTGCTGGGATTGGTCCATTGTTCTCTTGTATGCTCCGTCAAAGAAAAGAGAGTGAGCTCTTTCTAGCCTAGGATTCTCTACCATTGATGTTTCTTCCTTCCCTTCCGTGTTGACCTTCAGCTTCTTCTCATAATGGAGATGAGTGAGAATTCCCGCTAAATTAGCCCTGGTGGAGTTTTTTACTTGCATGCTGTAGTCAAACTCTTGTAATCTAATTAACCACTTTGAGATCCTAGATGAGACATCCATGTGTCGCATTACATATGGGAAAACCTCTTCCATTGTCAGGATTACAAAGGGTATAGGCAAGAGATAGGAGCGGAACTTTGTGGTAGCAAACATTAGTGCTAGAACCATGTGTTCTACTTCAGTAAATCCCTTTTCTGACGGGGTCATGACATGACTAGAGAAGTAAATAGGACACATGAAAGAATTTTAGGGGTGCTTTTGCATTAGCATGGCTCCGAGTGTATCACTTCCTACACTAGGGTTCACATAAAATGGCTCGTCCCACTTAGGAGGTGAAATGGTGGGAAGCTTAGCTAGGATTTGCTTTACCTCGGTAAATTGCTACTCATTCTCTTCACTCCATGAGAAGACATCCCTCTAGGTGAGTTGTTGTAGGGGAAGGACCACTTGAGATAGCAAGTGAATGAACCTGCTTAAGTATCTTACCTTTTGAAGGAAAGAAACCAGCTGCTTAGCGGTGGTGGGTGACGACAAAGATACCAGGGCCTGGATCTTACTAGGGTTAGCCTCAATCCATTTTTTTGAAATTAAATGGCCAATTTGCTTTGGCCAATGTGACACTTATCCACGTTGAGCTGGCCCCCCAAGGTTTGCAGCCTGGTTAAGCCATCATAGACTTTGCTTAAATGAAGGGCTCGTGAACTATAGATGCAAAAATCATCTATGAAAACCCGTATTGATGTTCCAAAGTAGGGTTGGAAAACAAAGGTCACATAGCACTGAAATGTGGTCAGGGCATTAGTGAGGCCAAACAGCATCACTCTGTAGGCAAAGCATCCCCAAGGTGTGATGAAGGTTGTCTTCTTCTGATCTTCTTCCGCAATGCTAATCTGAAAGGATCCTGAGTAGCCGTCACACACTGTGTATTGTTCGTGACCTGCCACTTCATTGAGTATTTCATCCTGGAATGGGAGGGGAAAGTGATCCCTCTTTGTGGCTGCGTTGAGAGGTTTATAATCCACACAGACTCTCCACTTACCTTTTCTTTTTTGTGACTACTACTGGGGAGACCCACTCTGAGTCTTCGACAGGGTAGATGAAACCTGCTTGTAGCAAACTTCTCACTTCCTTAAGTAGTGCTTCTTGTTGGATTACTCCAAGTCTTCTGAGCTTTTGCACTACGGGTTTACTACCTTCCTTGAGTTTTATGTGGTGTTGCACTACTGTAATTCCTATGATCTTATCATAGCCATCAATGAACAAAGTAGTGAAGTTACCTAGCATGGAGACATACTCCTTCCTCTCTTCATTTGTTAACTCATTTGAGAGCATTTTTTGTAACTTACCTGCATCCTTCAAGGATTGTGTACCTGATGATTCCTCTTGGTTTGTCAAGGGTGTTTCAGATTGTGTCAATCTTTTTGGGTCTTTAAGAATGACCCCCATCACTTCGATGCTACTGTCACTTCCGTCGGTGGTGGTTGTCTCTTCTCCTGAGGTGGACGAATAGTCGCTGGTGGACTCATCTTCTGAAGCCTCCAAGATCATGTTGCACTTATTTCCAGTCCTCATGTTGTAGAATATGGACTTTCCTTTAGCGTCCTTCATCTGAATCATTCCGGTGCTCCAATCTTGTTTAGCTTCCATAGCCATAATCCAAGGCCTCCCAAGAATGATGGGGTAGCCCTCCCCTTTGTGTGGCATGACAAAGATGTCTACCTCCACTTCTGTATTGAATGCTTTTACTTTGACCACATTTACAATGCCTACACATTTTACTCTTACATTGTTTGCCATCTTGGCTCGGCAGGGTGCCGGCCTACTTACCTCTAGACCTAGATGGTGCATCATCTTTTCACTCATGACGCATATTTGTGTGTCACCATCTATATAGACGTTTGAGATTCATTGCCCCTTGATGTGAGCATCCATGGTCGGTAGGATGTTGTCGAGATCCCTTCCAGAGATAGCCTCAGCTATCTTGGGTCTTTATTTCCTGGTACTTACCATTTTTGTCCATTGCCTCCTCATCCTTGGTGCAAGGTGGAGTAATTGGGGCCAAGTTATCTTCGGGCCCTGCATTAACACATCCTGAACTAAATCATAGGGTTTTGCATACTCACCTAGTGAGAAGTCCACGATGTCTATCTTCCGTCGCGGTTTAGCTGCTTGCTTGCTAGACTCAGCCTTCCCTTTCATCTTCTCTTCTCTTTGAGAGGCTTCCTCGTGCCTAGCACGCTTCACTCCCATAGCATCCACTTCTTCTACCTTCGCTTTTCCTTTGTGCTTCTCTCGAACTGATTCTTCTACCTTTGCCTTCCCTTTAGCCTCCAAGCTAATAACACTCACCGCTTGGTTCACAGCAGGTGGTGGGGGCAGTGGTGGAATGAGAGGTTGGGGTGGTGGTTGCTGTTGTACAGGTGGTCGAAGGATTTGGACCGGTGGGATCGGTCCTGGTTGTCTAGGTGGTGGTGGTCTTGCTCTTGGCGGAGAGATGTGATTCTGTCTCCCTCCTCTATTGAAATTGTGCCTCCTTGGGTGTGGGCAGTAGTACATTCCATGGCCGTCTTCCCCGCAGTTGTAATAGTGGTACTCTTGGTTCTGCATTCATTGTCCTCTTCCTTGTTCTGGATTCCTGACAGGTGCATGCCCTTGTTGTACCAGATGCACAGATAAACTCTCTAATTGGGTGGTGATGCAACTCAGCAGGTCTTGCTGCTCTTCTGATGCCTCTTACGGTTGGGCTCTATGACTGGCTGTTGCAGTCACTGGGGTTGGTCGAGCCAAGCTTGTTTCCTCTTACTCGTTTACTCTTGCTTGCATAGCTTCTTGTCTTTAAGGTGGGCTACTTCGACTGCCAACTCATATGTTGTAGGAAACCTTCCCTTCACCTTCTCTCTAAGTGACGACCATAGACCAGCAACAATGAAACGGTCCTTCTTTAGGAAATTAGGTGCTCCTTCGTCTTCCTCGAGTGAGGCAACCCATCTCTCCCATAATTCCACAAATTTGGACTCGTAGGTGGCATACTCTAGCAGAGCTCCCTGCTTCAATTCTGTCAGTAGCTGCCATAGCTTCTCCGAGGTTGTGCCTCCACCAAACCTCTTTACAAAAGCAGCCCTTAATACATCCCATGCATTCTTGGTAGCCTGGGGCAATGCATTATACCAGGACTTGGCCTCTACTTTCATCAATAGAGGAAAAATTCTAAGTCGTGAAGCGTTGTCATCTTTGTTGGAAACGACACAAGCATTGTCGAAATCATCCAAAAAGTCGGTGGTGAGATCTTCTCCCTTCTTTCCACTGAACGTGGGGAAAGAAACACTTGCCATGGTAGTGACTCAAGAAATTACAAACCTTTTTTTTTCTTTTTTTATAGTAACAACAGTAGCGGCTCATAGCGGCTTTTTTACAGGGTCGGGTGGATAGGTTAAAACAGGATAAAGATAGAAACATTAAAGGAATGATGGTAATCCAATATGGGGAGAATGATAGGGTTTGGGGAATTGAGGATTTCTCCTAGTACCGCCGCACCAAATAGGTATACGATCTTCTGTTGGTAGAACTTTCCTATCTACATAGATATTCACATGCATATGCTGCAGGAATCTGAACGAGAATGCCGTCGGTCCGTTTTCCATCATGCACAGAGGGTGGAATACTTACTTATACTCTTACCGTGCCAGTGTTGATGATGAGTCGGCACATCCACAAGAGGTCGTCGCCTTTCATGGTCTCTACCTTTCCCTCGTCGCTCAGTACGTACGGGGTGATGGCAACGCGTCTGACCACTCCCAGCCTCTTGGCTAGTAGCAATTGCAGGTAATTTCCGTAGTCGACGTGTTGCATGAATTCTACTCCATTCAGTTGCAATTCTTCCACAGCCCACTGGGTTTCACCCGTGGTAGAGAGCTTCTTTAGGATAAGTTGTATAGGGAGAGGAGGAAGATCCTCTATCCGTCTTCCAAAACAGCAAGAGCAGTAGCCGAACCACTCTTCCCTAGGACATGGGAATCTTCTTACCACTTCTTCTTCAGGATCGAAGTGGATTGGTAGCACTCGCATGCGTCGTGAAAATCGGTAGGCAACCTTCCGCCGCTTAGCTTCAGATGACTTCCTCTTTGGAAAGCTGGGTACAACTTGGCTTTCTGAGCTTGAAGCACTTGCTTGGCCAGATGCTTCTCCCTTCGGGGTCATGTGTTTCCAGACTGGCTTAACTTCTCCTTACCTTTGGCTCGAGCAGCCCCTTTAGACCACTTTTGAGTAAAGGTTATAACTTTGACTGCAGTTTCTTTAGGGAAAAGAGGCCTCACCGTTTTCTTTCCTTCTTTGATGTGAATGACTTCTTCGCGATGAACGTCGATGTAGACGAGTTCAGCCCTTTCCCTGCCTTCGTTGTTGGCACTCATAGACAATGTATCTTGGTTGACAATAGTGATGGCACTTCACCGACCTCCCACCTGATGCTCTCAATTTGTGGTTAGAATGAGCAACATGAGATGGAGAAATTACCTCTTGAATACTGACAACACTGCAGCCTGGCAGTAGTACTTCAATGAAGGCGGCTAGTGCCTCCTTCGTCTCCTCTTCTTGCGTCCTCCAGTTATAGAATTCCTTCAGCCATTCGTCCATGATTGATAGTGGGCGTCACTTTCAGCATTGTAAATCGAAGGGTCTTAGAAGCCCTCCTCAGTGGGGGCACCAAATGATGGGCACAAAGCAAACCCCGAACCCCGACGGCCTCTAAAACGCCGAGGGCCGAATGGCACGCCTCAAGCCTGTCCACAATAAAGCGAACAGGGGGCACCACCTAGCTTTTAGCGGCTACGACACAGACCACGATGATATGAACACCGCAAACCTACACACACACACACACACAGATTTGAAAATGAAGAAAACCCTCGGGGGTGTGAGGGAGAATTATTTCTGTAGTATTTACAATGACCTTCATTCCGGCGAGGCAACACACCGTGGTGATAGAGAAGTAGGGAGAGAGAATGGTGAAAACTACTTGGTTCGTTCTCTAAGACGACTCAATGATTGTGAAGCTTGCTACCAAGAGCGTGTATATGTGTGTGCATCGACCATTGGAGTCGAGAGGTGGGCATGGCTCCCTTCACATGGTGCAATTCCCAAGGCAAACCAACACACAATCCCCCTTCCCGTGATGCCAATAGTGTCCACTCTTCCCACTATACTCTACCAAGTGCTGACCTCTCGTGAGCTGCCCCCCCCCCCCCCCGATAGTGACCTCTCAGTGCCAATTTATAGGTGTTGGCTGCTTGGATTATAGTAATCCGGGTGTGATTAGGGTAAGCTTATCGGGGAGACAAAGCAAGTGGTGGGCCCGGTGTGGTTGACCCTTGCTTTGTTTTGGGGGGTTATTAAACGATGAGAATCTCTAGGTGGGCCTTTGTGACCATCACCTAGAGAGAGGGAATTTACAAAGTGGAAATTTTACAATGGCTTGGGTGAAAACTAAGGAAATGATGAACATAACCTATAAATGGCGTCGTGGTTGCGTGATGCCGGCGAATGGTGTGTTTCCGGTGCGTCGGTTCTTCTTTTCGGGGTCCGCCGGGGCATGCCTTCGGCGCATTTCTCCTTTTTACTGTTGGCGGCGCGTGATTTGGGTCCTCCTTCTTTTTTGTTGTCGTCGTAGTCGTGGAATCCTTTGATTTTTTTTGTATTTGTGGTACGTATATGTGTGTGCGCAAGCATGTGTGGGAACGGGCTCCTATTATGTATATATTTATTTTTTTATTTTTTTTCTGTGTGTTGGCGGACTGCTACAGATTACGCGAGGGTGAGTGAGGGGGGGGAATGGTGTGTGTGTGTGTGTGTGTGTGTGTGTGTGTGTGTGTGTGTGTGTGTGTGTGTGTGTGTGTGTGTGTGTGTGTGTGTGTGTAAAGCAAGTGTGTGTGTGTGTGTGTTGTGTGTATAGAGAGAGAGAGAGAGAGAGTTGATTATGTGCCTTCTCAGGCCCGCGAGGGAGAGAGAGTTCAATGGCAGGCTGGAGCCGTGTGCAAAGCGCAAGAGAGAGAAGGAGAGAGAGAGATGGGGTGATTGAGGCGGTGGTGAGGGGGTGGGTGTGTGTGTGTGGATGAGTGGGGAGGGGTAACCCTATCCTTGTGCACCTTTGGGCTGTGATCATGAGCGGTTGAGAGCGAGAGAGGGATGGCGGGCCACCATCGGCCGACAGTGAGCGAGGGAAGGGGAGGGGCTTTGGCAACGAAGTGGGGTAGGGGGGGGGTATGTGGTGAGAGAGAGAGAGATTCCTTATCTGTCGGCCGTTGTGTTTGGTGGCTCCAGGACGAGAGGAGGGGGGAAGGGTAAATGGGGTGGAGAGAGAGGGAGAATATTAGCGGGCCAAGGGAGGAGAATGAGGCCGAGGGGAGGGTGAGGAGAGCGAGTGGGGGAGAGAGAGAGGGAATATTATTCGGGCTATTGGCTTGCATAGAGAGGAAGGGAGGGGGTGTGAGAGGGTGGGGGCAGTAAGAGTTTGGATAAGAATACGGGAGAGAGAGAGAGAGTTTGCATGCGGCTATGGGCTCGGTGGGTTCCGAGAAGGGAGAGAGGGGAAGAGGGAGGTGTGTAGGGAAAATGAGATAGAGATGGAGGATATTTCATTCGATGCTCGCCTAGGGAATAAACTATAGAGAGAGAGACAGAAGGGAGAGTGAAACCAAGGGCGGCCTACTGTAGGGCATAGATGGGCGGGGGCATGAGACTGGTAAGGCCGGCCAATCAAAGGGGGGGGGGGGGGGGGGGGGGGGGGGGGGGGGGGGGGGGGGGGGGGGGGGGGGGGGGTGGGGGGGAGGGGGGGGGGGGGGGGGGTGGGGGGGGGGGGGGGGGGGGGGGGGGGGGGGGGGTGGGGGGGGGGGGGGGGGGGGGGGGGGGGGAAATCGGCCATCACCATACATGGTGTCCAATAGCCTATTGAAGTTTGTTTGTAACCCTAGTTTTTTTCATTATGCTTGAGTTGATCCCTTGGTGCTCGAGGCCTCTCGCTTGGCTTAAGATATAGTGGGGTACAAATACATTACTTTGTTGAGTTAGTGGGTAAGGAGTAAATTAGAAATGTCAAGGTTAACCTCCCTATGAACTTTGGTGGTCATGAGGTCAAAATGATGCTTTGTAACCTTAAAGGGAACAAGTGGGTAGATCTCCTTGCTCAAAGATTTAGCTTGTTCAATTCTCCAATTGTTCTATATATGATGTTCTCAATAATTTTGTCAATGCACTTTTCCAAAAGGGAACCCCCCCCCCCCCCCCCCCCCCCCCCCCACCAAAACAATAAATGCTCCTATTATGTTAGGTCAAGAAGATGGAAATGGAGTTGAATTTCAATTTTGGTCCCATACATGTTTTTAATACTCTATGGAAATGGAAATGGAGTTTAATTCGTATTTTGGACCCATACATGTGTCCTATACTCTATGGAGATGCTAATTTTTATTATTGGCTCTTCGAATGGGACTCATCTTTTGGCATTGCCTGCAAGAATCTATATATGTTATAGCATCCCGCATCATAGATGGACAATAAACAATGAAGGCCCATAATAGTCTTATGAGCTTCTTTCAAATACTCTATCTATTCATGGGGTTCTATTCACAAAAGAAGAAATCCCCCAAGTGTTCTTTAACAAAAATGTGCTGCTAGTAACTGCTACATTGCCATCTGACAAATCAGCCTTGGTGTAATGGGTAGAGGAATATCCAAATCCATTTGGGCAATGGTCATTAAGTTCATTATCTGCCTTGACCATCTAGGTCAAAAAGAAAAAAACATTTGGTAGATCATCATGTACCCCTATTGGTTATTCTCTTATTATGACTCTAAAAAAATGGTCAGCTCTCACATGAGTTGTTTCTTTGTTTACAGCAATCGTACAACCAAACTTCAATAGAATGAAGAATTTTTTAACAATTCATATTGTATTACAAGTCTTATTCACCAAGTATAGGAGCTTGGGGGGGGGGGGGGGTTCACAAAAATATGTAAGGATAGCATGTGGGATCAACAGAAGGAGTATTTTAAATGCCATTTTTGACATTTTTTCCATACAGAAGGGTACTTCATAAAGGGGGTCCTTATAGATTGAATAGAGAAATGGTGTTGTTATTCATGAAAATTTCATAAAAAGGGGGTTTTATAAGTAGGTCTTACATATAGTGAAACTCGCGAGTAAAGGAGGACTTGTAGAACCATAATGTGAATTTGTTTGCTACTAGAAGATAATGCTTGAATTTCTTAACAACATATATCATGCCCAATATTTCTCTCTCCATGGTTGTGTAATTTTTTCTACCTATATTGAGTTGTCTACTAGCATAACAAATGGAAAAATTCATGGTGCTCTCACTTGGATGAGCCAATATGTGAACATAGACTATTTTGTTCCAATATGGTCCCTTCAGAATGGGTACTAAGACCAAAGCATCTTTTAGTTTTTGAAATGAGCATTTGCACTCATCTATTCAATTGAAACTTTTGTTTTGACCGTAAAGAGGTTTAGCAATAATGGCATACATGTGGTGATAAAATCAACAATGTCCCAGAAATGCTTGTACTTTCCTTACTATGATCGGTTGCACCAACTCTTTAAGAGATCTTTAATTGACTTGATCGTTTCTAGATCTGTCGATATCCCATTTTTTGACACTATATGCCCAAGTATTTTCCCTTATCATCGTACCATAAAAAGACATTTTTCAAGATTTAAATCAAATCCTATACAAGCACACTTCTCAAAGATTTTGTTGAGGTGATCAAAATGAATCTCTCATGGGGAAGAATGAACACAAAGGTTCACATACACTTCCAAGAATATTCATAAGTATTCTTTAAAGGTGTGACTCATCAATCTTTGGAAAGTGAATGGGGCATTGGTTAAACCAAATAGCATGACACGGAAGGTGAAAATTTTTCATTTGGTAGAAAATGCCATCTTATGTTGATCTTGGGGGTGTATGGTTAGTGGGTTGTATCCTAAGAATCTATCCACAAAATTACATGTCTTTTCTCTCACTACTCTTCCCAATACATGTTTAAATATAGGTAAGGGATAGTTATCTCATATGGTGGCTATGTTTAGTATTTTGAGATTAACACACAGACTCTCAATTTACCATTTTTCTTGGGCACTACCACTATTGGTGACACCCAATCAATGTGTTTGATTTCACATATGAACTCCACTTCCTTGAGTTTATCTATCTCTTCTTTAATCTTCTTAGCAAAGACTTCATTATATGTGTATGATCCTTGCTTCGTGGGTTTTTCGTCCTCTCTCATTGGAATAGTGTGCTGACATATTTCAAGATCTACCTCCTTCAAGCACTTATATGATCGGAAAAACACATCCCTATACTCCATTAGACTTTTGATGAGAATATCCTCTTCCTCTTAAGTTAAGTAAGTGGCCTATATGTTGGTTTTGGTTCTTTTCTTACAAGGGCTAAATCAATTTTCTTTGCATTTTTAGGTCCACCATAAGACTTTCCAAGATCCCTCAACTCTCACATGGGATGTTGTATCACAAGTGTTCTATTGTGGTGGGTATATTACTTGTAATGGGATGAGACATAGATAACATCACTTCCCTTGTCATTTTTAGATTCAATCTTTGTTGTCCAAACTTCTTGGAGGGTCCTTGTAAGATGTTGATACCTTGCCTTTCTCTCAAACTTGGACAATTTAGTTTCCTTTTTCTCATTCTTCCCATTTTGTTTTGACTCTTGCTCATTTGTTTTCTTATTTTGTATTTTTTGTGAGTCCATTCTATGTATCACATAATGACCTATTATCTTGTTCTTGATGCAATCTTGGGCTTCCACTAATGTGAGTTATTGAGAGGGTATTGATTTTTGTTAGACTGACATAGTTTGTTTTTGCACTTGCTTTATCACCTTTTTCTTTGATATCTCTTCTGTCAACTCACTCATCCATTTTTTTGAACACTCGTGCCCTCAAACTTTCCATTTTTGAATTAGAATCACTTATGGTGATATTTTTACCTTCAAACTCATTGATGGCATCATAATATGCTTCACTCTCCTTTGGGTGGGTTAGATATCTAATATAGTTTTTTCTAATTTCTGCAATACAGTATCTCACTAGCTGCTTCACCATTAGGTTTCACAGGAGTGTCCTCCTCTTCTAGTTCCATTTCAATTGTGAGTCTATCAAGGAAATTATTTGGATGGGTATGGCTTTGTTCCCCAGAATCTGGTTTGTCTAGATCCATTGATACATACCACCATAGTAGCTAGTGTATATATCCAGCCAAATGGCTCACATAAGTGCTCTAAAAATGATTTAGGAATATATACATCATCAGCCACATCTTTTTCTAGGATAAAATCTTCCTTTTATAGGCTATTGTGTCTTGACATGACATGCATCCACATAGGTGTTTTGTCCTTAAACCATGATGGTAAATCTTTATAACTAGAGTTCAAGCATTCAGTATCTAAATCCTCTATCAACGGGATGTGTGTATCCATGTAGGAATGGTCCACTCGACTCACCCATATTATAGCCCTATATTTGTTAAGATATATAGTATTATAGCCCCAATCTTGAGTCATTTGGAGTTCTCATGAACGGTCTTTCCTACATGATTTCATAATTTGATTCGGATCTAAAGTCCACAATGGAAAAAGTGTAACCCTTTATAATAATCCCAAGGGCCTTTTTGCGTGTCCATCTGCAAGTTACATTTTCATTCAAGTCTTTTTGATTGCCGATTTTCCCTAGGATTCCCAAATCTATTTAGTAGCAACGGTGATCCTTGCTCCACTTTCTAGTATGGTAAGAGATTTGATGTTTTCATGTTTGATAGCAACCTAATATTGCCTTCTCCCCCTTCAAATTAACCCCCCACTTTATTAAGGTTTGACTATATTTCCTGGTTTGTTTTTGTATTTCAAGTGTTGAACTTGCTCTATTGTCAACCCTTTAACGCCCATTTTCTCAAGATTGTTTTGGAAATCAGTCCATAGTTGTGGTTCAATCCTAATCAATTCTCCCATTGTGACGGTATATTTAATGGGTTTTGACAAAATCAAATGCAAGTTGTTTACATCCAAGGTATTTTTCATTGTGTCTAGTCTAATACCCTTGTATACCATTGATTTTCTTCCATGTTCTCCTCAATATAAGGGTAGGGTCCCAAGGGTATCCACTTTAGAAGCCTTTGACAATTTTGACCCCCAATCTCTATACAAATATTGTATATCTACCTCCAAAGGAGGTTGATTAACCAGATTTATTCAAAAGGAGCAGATTGTTTATTCCTATTTTCATTACTTTCACCCCTAACTCCTTTCCATCATTGTGATGGCCAATCTTTTCCACAGGTGGAATTTCTTCCATCCCATCTTTATATTTTGGCACTTATTTGAAGTGTTTCCTTTAATTTCTCAATAGGTTTAGATTGAATGATTGCCTCAACATCCATCTCTTTGGTTTCCTTTTCTTCTAGTTTTTATGATGCTTGTTTTAGAGGCTCATAATTTCTTGGGTTACTATGACCAATCTTTCAAAGCCTTCAAGTTTTGCTGCAAGCTTTGGATGTTGATAAATTTTCCATTTGTTTCCTTAGTTCTCTCCTACTTGTAAGTGTGCTTGATATGCTTCTAAGGCTATGTTCATGGTTTCATAGATCTTATCTACTAAAACAAATACTCTTGATATAATAAAAACTTCCAAGATCTTTTTGGACTCACACTTGGTTCTTTTTTCGATAATATCCTAGGCTTTAGATTCTACCTGAGCTTTAAGTTTCCATTTTCTTCATACCATTGAAGATTTGACACTACCACCCAAACTCTTAGGGTTTTAGTGTTTATATAAATTTTCTTTTTCCCTCGTTATTACGTTGCTGGGTATTGTTGGTGCATTTGATGAACTTGATGGCGTGACTTCTACCAAATTCATATGTATCTTTCCCTTGTTATAGGGATCTTTTGAGTAGTCGTTAGGAAAGTGTCATCCTTCTTTGCTACATTCTATGCATTGTGCGATAGGCTGGCAGTGGCACTAGTCCCTCTCGATCTTGTGGTGGTCTTCCAATGGTTAGGTGCTCCACATTTGTGACATCCCTCAATTTGATAAACTGTCTTTGTTTGATATTAGAAGTTAGTTAATCATGTTTGAGAAATAAATTACAAAAAAATTTGTTGAAAGAATATCTTGTTTCTAGATGGAACTCGCAATTAGCGACGTGATTCCGCGGTTAGTGAAGAATAAGCCGAGGTAATCAGCTCTCTTTTTGTCACTTGCGGTTAGCAAGATTCTTGCGGTTAGCAGGATGCCTTGCGGTTAGCGAGATGTTCCCTTGCGGTTAGCGATGACTGGAAAAGTATGCGCATTTTGCAGTGGTTAGCGAATAAGTAAATCCTTTGGTTAGACAGAGAAAGTCCGTGGTAGCGGAAAACTCTTAGGAATAATTGAAAGATTAATTTTTGTTGAATTATAGGATTGTCTTTATTAGACCATGTTTGAGAAAGAAATGTTTTGTTGATGTTTGAAGGGCTGGATGAAAAAACATGTGCCTGGAATTAAAAAAAGAACATTGTTTGTATATGTAAAATAGTGTGGTAGTAATTAGAAAACAAGCTAAAAAAGTGTGAATGTGGGATGAAAAGTGGGGGTTGGTTCAAGTTGCCAGTCAAGGATGGGTGGTCTTGATTAGTCGAGAAACTCTCCACTCCTTCTTATTAAGAGAATCAAAATTAGAGACTCATTGTGCCAAGAGTTGAGAAGTCCTAAATATATGTGCCCTTGAAAGCTATGGACCGATTAGTCAGGTACTTTTTATAAGATTACTGATTAGTTTAGACTAAGTCTCATATCATATTTATGGTTTATGGATGGCGGCCGTGCCTCGTAAACGTGGGAGAAAAGGTGTTGTTTATGGATTGTAAATATGTCAATGGGATTTTATATTTATGTTAGGAAACAGCTTTCATTAAAATCCTAGATTTATCGACGTGACTTGTGGCATATGACCCTTATAACCACGTAAACAATGGATAGAGAACTTCCTCTCTTATGTTGTTTGTATCTCTACTTTGTGGAAACGGAGTAGGGTGTCAATGGAAAAGGAGAATAAAGGAAGGCCATCTATCAAGTCGTCCCAATCTTCTCGAGGTTGGGGACCTCACATAAGGGTAAATAAACAAGGTGTCCTCAAAAAATTATTTTAAACTAATGTGTAGTGGAAAGAAACTATCCTTAGACAAACACCAATATGGGCTACTATTTAAAGGAAAAAAAGAGTCACACCAAGTAAGTAATATAGCCAGTATCATCTTACACCAAAACCCCAAAACTTAGTACGATATGAGGGTGGGAGGGCCATGAATACTATCTCAAAGCCATATCGCTTAGCTATACCAAGCAAAATCATAGGCAGACCATATTTCAACAAATGCATAAGTAATGCCAGAGTAATAACCTAGTGCGGCGACTCATAACCATTTTAAGTACAAATTATATGGGATCATGCATTTAACAGAAAGTAAGGATCACATGTATGACTCTATCCAAGGGAATTAGTCTTTAGAGTGTCAACCTAGAAGCATCCTAGTGACACAACTTAAAAGAAATTAAGGACAAGAAGTATAAATCCATCCAAAGGAGCTAGTCTCTAGAGTGCTAATCTAAAAAGCATCCTTTAATAAAGAACACCCCCACACAATCAATCATCTGCTATTAGTTTCCAATTGAGGCCCAAAAAGAAATCCTAGTTTTATTTAACCAAGGTCAAGAACACAACTCAAATGTAAGCTATGAGCTTAAGAATCTCCAAAGTGTAAACACAACAAAGCTTGTAAATCTTCTCCATAATAATTAGAGAAGCTTCAAGATTGAGCAACTCAACTATACACAATAGAATCTCAGCAAATTTTCTCATTCACCCTATATGAGTATAAAAAGCAGTATCTCATAAGATATGGCAACCGATACTCATTAGTTCGACCACATCAAAGGTAAACATTTCCAAAACTATCATGCCAAAATTTATTGTACCAACCAATAGGTATACAAAAGAAGACAAGCAAAACTAACACGATATCCATACTTGGGAAAAAGTGTATGAGCTATCCAATCAAACAACAGTACCATGAAAGGTTATTAAGAAGTCATAATTTTCATAAAAGTAGATCACCACCCTCAAAAGTCTATTGTACAAATATGGAGTATCAAATTTCAGCAATCTAAAAAGATAATTTTGTATTCAGCAAACAAATCAAAATCTTCTTGAGAGGATGATCCATCCTAGTAGGTCAACATCCAAATATCCAAGCTAAGATTAAACTTAGAGCATTACCAAAATAACCCAAAAAACTGGTTGCATTTTAATAGGGTCTTCACACCTCAGTAAAGGTGTCGAAGCTCAAGTTATGATCCAAGTCGGAAAACATTTTAAGCCAGTAATAATGTAAATGACCAAAACTAGTGAGAGAAACTCTATGTAATAATATCCATAGCAGTTGGCCATAGTAGGTAATGATAATATCCACGGTGAAACAATTATCAGTAGATATAGCATCCATCTCTTCATATCAACTCAAGCAAGGTAAAACCCACACATGACCATTGATTCTACCCGATTTGAAAGTACGGTTGCACTCCTTATCAAATAGAATAGGCCCATGCTAAAAGGATACCATGTATAGATTTTTGAATGAGCAATTTTTTATAGAATGTAGAAGGGCATCAATAATCACCCAAGGTGTTGGTTTTTGAAAAAAACCTAATTGCAGATTAAACCTCAAACCTAGTTGTACATTTAATTTTTCCATGCTTCTAAGAAAAATTTTATTTATCCTCATCCTAGTTATCGTAGTAGTCATTAGGTTATAATTATCACACTTCTCAAATCATCAAGGCCAAGCATTCACCCATAGGTTTTTGTCCAATTTCAAATTTTGAGATGTGAGCATAAAAAGTGTTGCAACAAAGTGTCCCAATAACAGGTAGTAACAAAAAATAGCATTAATTCTATGCAATATACTGCACAAGAAAGCATTTTTCCAATTTTATACCACATCTTGATCAGATGTTACCCACCCAAGCCATCAATATACAGAGATCCGACAGGTTCAAGGCCACATTCATAATTTACCCCATGTTAAGCAATGAGCATAATTATTTTCAATATATTAACCAGGGGGCATCAACATTAATTTCCACAACATAAATTTATGTAACTAACCCTAGTATTAGGTCATCCAAAACATAATGACAAGTAATCTTATATACAAAAAAAACCATTCAAGAAATAACCTGAGCAAATTAGGAAGGGAATGGGGTCTAAGGGGCCCGCTTTTTTTCCATGGGTTTAAAAATGAGATTATGAAAGGAGAAAATGGGTGGGGATTCAAATGGTGGGTATGGCAAAGCCTAAAAGTAAGTGGTCAAACTTGTACTCTTTTATAAAACATAAAGAGAAAATCTCTTATAAATTCAAATAATTGAACTTTTTTCTAAAAATTGGGGATAAAAATCAATACTTTCTCTCTCTAGTAGCTGCCACTTTCTCCCCCTCTCTCTCTCTCCTAAAAGGGGGTCCCTCCAAAATGTGTTAATCGTTTGCTCCCTCTCTCTCTATTATACCATCTCTCATTTCTCTTCACTCCACCTTGCAAGTTGCATCTCTCTCCTCATGTCACTTTTCCCTCTCAAAAAGCTTTGCAGCAAAAGTTGGACCCTACTTTCCCTCCTCAAGCTTGTTGCATTCTCCTCAAGCCGAAGTTATCCATTTCTTCATGAACATCACTACACCTCTACCTAAAGCTGAAGATCTGCAGTATATCCTTCTACTAGATCTTTCCCTTTTCTTTACTCAATAGGTTCCTTGCTCCTTATCCATCAAGATCTCTAGAGTGGATCTACTTCCCTCTATAGCTTCTTCACATTATCTTTCCCCTTTAGCCAACTTGCAGGTGGAATAGCATAGTAATAAGTATCATCTTTGTGTACCATAAATAATCTTTCTCTTTATGTAGCTGAGAGATTAATAGTAAGTGTTTGTGTGCATGTTGTGCTATTGATCCCCATGGCATCATTAGGAACTCGACAACCTAGGAGTGTTATTGACTCCATGCATGTAGCAATGTACAAGACGACAATGGATGTTGGATGATAATGGAGCTAAAATGATTGATGTGGGTGACATTGTAGCCCTGATCAAGAGGTGCACACAAGGTCTCAAGGACACACATGGATTCTCAAGCACACCATTGCAAGGGAAGAATCATGGAGTTCAAGCAAACCCAAGAAGGCAAGTGGCTTGAGAAGGTGCAGCATGTGTATGTCGCTTCACAACTGAATCTAGAGGCAACGTTGGATCCATCAAGGTTTCCTCTAAACCAGAATTTCACTCCTTTGTCAAGTTTCTAGATTGTGTATTTTGCATTTGTCGTAAATGTTTCTTTTGATGACTGTAAGGTTTCCATCGATTGTTCATGTTTGCAAATGTTTTTCCTTCCAATTTTGTAGAGTGGGAGCCAATAGAGTTTTCATAGGAACATTTGAGGCCATTCACTCTGACCTTGAAAAGTTTTTCTATGCTGGTTTTCCATCCTCTGAGCTTTCCTCACAAATTTATTTTTTATTACCATACTTATGTCACACCTAGGCGAAATGGGTATGGTAATCTTTCTTCAATTCAATCACCAACCTTGCACAGTCTGGAATGGCCCAAGCCAGACATTGTAGCAGCCGAAAGGAGAATCAAGGTGGATCTAAATGCAAGAATGATGTGCACCTATATTTCCCACAAAGAAACGGTAACATGGTTTATGTCTTTCATGTGTTTTTGTATATCTTTTGATTGCAGAGTGTTCACAGGACACCAACAATGTGGCCTTGCGAAGAGGGAAGGCTGTTATCATATACATGTGGTAGTGATGTATGTGAACACACTTAGGACCACCATAGCATTTTTTCCCCTCACTAGGAGGTTTTTTCCCTCGTGCATTGTATATACGCCCATCACTCTAGGGATATCTTATCTTTCTGTTGCACACTAAGTATCACACTATTTGTTGTGTACCTTGATCTTCCTTCATCTTCTCCAAGTTGTGTGTGTTACCCTGAAATCCTAATTCCAATAATTGGTATCAGAGCAGGTTGCATCCTCTAGGTCTTAGTCGCTAGTAGCTCCAGAACATGCTTTCTCACTTTCTCCAAGTTTTGTGAGATTTAGCGAGCGTCACCAAGTCAACAAATACTTTAAGAAAGCTTGTAGAGTTTGGTGAATTTTCATTTGGGCTCATTTTGGCCTCCGTTTCCACTACATGCAATACTACGTAGGCTATTTTGTCATTCTGTGCAGGATTTTTGTCAGTGTCATTTTCTACCTTACTAACAGGTCCCTTACAGTCCTCTATGGTTTGTGCTATATAGCAGGTGTTTTTTTTTTTTGCTTCATTTCTCCTCTTTTTGGATAGTTTTCACATCATGTGCAAGCATTTTTCATGGATGACAAAACAACACAGATGTGTTCAATATGTTTGTTGTTGAGGATTGATTGGATGGGGACAATTACCCTATGTGAGCTTATTTGCAACATGTCCTTGTGTCAAAGGGCGTTTGGAACATTGTGCAAGGCATTCATGTACGTCCTAGTTCTAAGGATGTAAGCAAGGTTCAGGATTCTGCAGGTTTTGGTGGGCTTACTGCTGTTGCAAATGGTAGTTCCTTCACACGTGTTGATGCATTGTATGTACCTGGGATCAAGAAGAATCTTTGGTCTATATTTGCACTTGCTAGACTTGGTCTTGTAGTAAAACTTGTGGATGACATATGTACAATACATGATTTCAGTTTCAGTGTGATCAAAATTGTTGGAATTAGGGTTGCATAGAGACGCACACAGCTTGGAAAAGACGAAGGAAGCTCAAGGCACACAATAGAGAGCGTGTTACTTAGTGTGCAATGGAAATATAGATAGCCCTAGAGTGATGGGCGTATATACAATTCTCAGGGGGGAAAACCTCCTAAAGAGGGAAAATATGCCCTGGCGGTCCTAGTGTGTTCACACACGTCACTACCATATGTATATGGTAACAAATCCCCCATGGAGTGATGCGGTGAACGAGAGCTGGCACATGAGTAAAGGGAAGTGTCATGCCTTGAGGACATGATCACTCCACAAAGGGGATTAAGCCCAAAGCTTTGCTGAAAGCTTCAAGCTTCTCACAAGACAATGCCTTTGTGAAAAGATCTGCAAGGTTGTCCTGTGTTGGCACATAAGCCAAGCTGAGCTCTCCTACTGAGAGCCTCTCCCTGACATAGTGGTAATGCACCTCAATATGCTTTGTGCGAGCATGAAAAATTGGGTTCCTCACAACTGCCAATGCGTTGTCGCTGTCAGTGTAGATAGTGTTGGCAGTGTCCTATCCAACACCCAAATCAGTCATAAGGCGTCTGAGCCATACACACTCAACCGTAAGCTGTGAAGACTGCCCTGTACTCAGCCTCACAACTCGAAGTGGCCACAGTAGGTTTCTTCTTGCTCAACCATGATATACATGAACTGCCAAGCATGAAACAAAAACCACTTGTGGACACTCGCATGTCAAAACATCCAGCCCAATCTCATTCTGAAAAAGCATGTAAGTAACTTGTAGAAAACCCCCCTCCCCTGAACTTACGTGGTGCGGTAAGTTTTCCATGGTGAATCCCCCGGGGTTTTTATGTCACCCTTTCTCATCTTTCAAAACAGATAGAATGGTTAAAGTCTCGTACACCAATCCAATACGACTAGACATGAAGAGAGGGATAGAAATGCTCTCTCTCTCTCTCTCTCTCTCTCTCTCTCTCTCTCTCTCTCTCTCTCTCTCTCTCTCTCTCTCTCTCTCTCTCTCTCTCTCTCTCTCTCTCTCACCCAAGAAACAATATTGCAGCCTTGGGGCGTCCACTAGGAAATATGTAAGATAGAACGTTCGAACAAAATAAGGGATTTATAGTACATTTACAAAAAAATATACTTACATAAAGGGTTTTTTAATTGAGAAAGTGAAAATTTTCATACATAAGGGCTAGTTTTTTTACAAAAATGCATACATAAGGGGTACATATAATACTTGAAAATATAAAGGTAAGGGATATTTAAATACCTCTTGTTTGCACGTGCTATACGCAATTTTTACA
Organism: Adiantum capillus-veneris; assembly: GCF_014529385.1. Lineage (NCBI taxonomy): Eukaryota > Viridiplantae > Streptophyta > Polypodiopsida > Polypodiales > Pteridaceae > Adiantum > Adiantum capillus-veneris. The sequence continues at coordinate 36,934,204 of NC_140931.1, read as the reverse complement.
TAGTGGACTCCCCGAGATTGCAGCTGGCCGATGAGCTGGAATGTATTTGCCTACAAGTTGAGAGCAATATATTCTTTATCCTATGAAATGTTTCTTCTTCCTCTTCCCTATCCTCATTCCCCGCTAGCTCTCTCCACCTTTGAAGGTGTTTGAGGCCATGGGACTGAGGCTTAGGATAGTTAATGCTTTTTGCAAAGTTTATGTTATGCTCGTGGTGCATGAAGTTTTCCAATTTCATTGCATCACCTAGGTCACAAGGAACACAAAGACTGTATTGTAGCAAGTCTCTCTTGATGGGAGAATCTATAATGCAAATGCATATTGGAGGGGGGACCGGATCCACATAAATCCGGTCCTCAATTGTTGTCATGTTCTCTAAACTCTCTCTTTTGCAAAAGTATTGTTCATGCCAAGTTAATTGAGTACTCTGTTTATGTTGCTACCATCAATTAAGTTCACCCTCTATGCTCACAAATTAATCTCACAAAAATGCTTTCTCTAAGTTTCCTAATTTTGCTACTCTCAAATTTCATAGGCTATTTCCATTACATTGGTATGAGAGCATTTGGTTTCTCTTTTCTTGCTTAAGAAGAGAGGACCTTAAGTAGCCTATTAATGGTGATTTTGTTAATTATATTAGGGTGAGTGGGACTGGGATCTATTATCGATTTTATTGAGCCCACTATGTGGGATATGGTGCGGGAGCTTTGGACTTAATAATGGGGTCTTTTTAGCCACCTACGGCTTTACCATTATTGAGCCATAATAAGTCCGAAAGGAGATAGCCCTCGGCAATTCTGCAATATTAGACCCAATCTCTCTATAATTAAAAACTTTGAGCCATGGGTGTAGATACTTAAGAGGTGATTTTCAAAGGCTAAGAGGAGTAGCAACTAAGGTTTTGAATTGCCAAAGGATACACTAAGTAAACACATAAGTATAATTAGCATGGCTAACAATAACCAAGAGAGTAGAGTGAACATTGATAACTTTGATTTTGGACATGAAGGTGATAATGATGATGCCCCCATGTTTGTCAATTATCTTGTTACTAGGTTGCAGCAAGTTATGGGCAACCCTACTTTGCAAGCCAAAGTTACTCAACAACTTTGCGCTTATGGGATTACCCTTCCTCTCCAAGAGGAGAGAGATCTTAGGAGGCCTCTTGAAGAGACCCCCAAAAGAAGACTCTCTGGCATATGAGAGGAGGAATCCAAAGAGCAAGAAAGCAATGAATCCCTAAGTTCCTCTAAAGAAGTGGCTCCACAAAGACGGCGGTCTAGACGATCGCCAACTCCTCCCAAGAGAACCCACGGTCCTTCTCCTTGTAACTCCAAAAGGGAAGAGAGGAAACAAAGGAGTAAAAGGGCAAGAAAGAGGTCACACTCTTCTCCTTCTTCTTCACCTTCCTCCTCTTTCGACAAAAGCTATGTCTATTCTTTTAGAGAATACAAGAGGGGAGGACATCATAAATCTTACCCTACATGGCAAAGGTCACAAAATCTCAAGAAGTTCAAAGAGGGAGGAAGAGTATCTCTTTTCTCACCTATGATGGCACCTTTGGTGCCACGGACAAAGTATTGGCCTTCATCCATCAATTTGATGCGGCCTTTGGAGACAAGGGCTTCACGGAGTCCTCAAAGCTACGCCATGTAGCTATACACTTCCAAAAACTGACCTGTCAATGGTGGGCTAGCCTTCGTGGCAACAGCAAAGCCCATTCCTTGCAAGTGATGCAAAGGACAAAGTGCTTATCAAATGATAAAGTTTGAAGCTTCTCTCCCATGAGTCTATTCACAAATATGTAGACAAGTTTTGAGATTTACATCTCAAAGCTACTGTCTTTCAAAAGAAATACTTTGTCAAGAAAAAGCAACAATTTAATTTGTGCGAGATTACGTGAAGAGATGGCTGAATACGTTAACTCTCAATAGCCTAGTTATCTCATCAAAGTAATCCACCACACCATGGTTGCTTCGCACATAATATGTCAACAAGGGGCTAGACGGAATGTCAAGCCCATGGAAAACAAAGAAAAAAATGATGCAAAAGGGAAAACCAATGCCCAAAATTCTTCCCAAGGCAATTCCAACAACAACAACAATCAGTCCAAGGAGAAGGGAGTTTACAAAGCTAAAAACAAACTCTCTCCTGAAGAGCTTGAAGCTTTTTGCAAGGACCATAAATGTTTTAAGTGTGGGGAGGGAGAACATGGATATTGTTCTTACCCCAAGAGAAATGCTCAAAATAAGACTCCTAGAGCTTCCACTATCAAAGATACAAAAGAGGATGCTCATTGCAAAGGATCACCTCTCTCCTATGCTTAGGGAAAGGTAAGGGAGCATGATGCCTTCATCTTGTTTGACCCTGGCTCTACTCACAAATTCATATCAACGGAGTTGTCTACCAAGTTGGACATTCAAGCTTTCAAGATGGGAGATGATGTAACGGCTAACACTGCTTTCATGGGACAGAGAGCCTCCGTTAGTCCCTTGATTGGGAAGTTGAGGCTCCATATCCAAATCTATGTCGACAAGGAAGACTTTTTCATCTCTCCTCTCCAACATGAGGATGCTATCCTCCTAGGGGCACCATGGTTCAACCGCATGGCTACCAACATGAAATTCCCTGAAAGGAGAATCTACTTCACCTATAGGGGAAAGAGCATGTATATAGATGCTAGTGAGTCTGGTTATACTATACCACTTGTAAATACTCTTGCTTTTGATAAGTCAATGAAGAGCTCAGTTTCTGTGTACATGATTTTTGTCAAGGTATCCCTAAAACATCCTAATGTTTCATCAAATGTAAATGGTAGGAATCAAGAAGAGTTAGACTTGTCTAAATTTTCTAAAAGGATTCCAAGATGTGTTCATCGATGATATCCCTATGGACTTACCTCCAAAACAAGGGGATGATGACCATCATATTGAGCTCCTACCAGGAAGCTCACTGCCTAACAAACCTACTTATCGAGTTTCCTAAGCTCAACAAGAGGATATCATGAGGCAAGTACAAGAATTGGTTGACAAAGGGATGGTGAGGCCTAGCACCTCTCCCTTTTGTTCCCCAATCCTTTTAGTGCAAAAGAAAGATGGTACATATCATCTATGTGTGGACTATCAAGCACTAAACCATATCACTATCAAAAACAGATTTCATGTGCCTCGGGTAGAAGATCTGTTTGATAAGCTGCAAGGCTCTACCTACTTCAGTAGGATTGACCTTAAAAGTGGCTACCATCAAATAAGGAAAGTGGATGAAGATATCCTAAAGACCGCATTTTGTACAATGTTTGGCCTTTATGAATACCTAGTCATGCAATTGTCTAATGGAGAAAATATTTAGACCCTATCGCAAATTCACTGGAGTGTTCTTTGCTGATATCATCATCCACTCCAAGTCCTTGGAGGAACACAAACAACATCTCCAAGCGATTTTTCAAGCATTGAGAGAGAACAAACTTTTTCTCAATCATAAGAAAAGCGAATTTTCCTTCAAGAAATTCAAAACTTAGATCATATTATCTCTCAAGATGGTATCCATATGGATCCATTGAAGTTATAGGTAATAAAAGAATGGCCTAATCCAAGGAATCTACATGAGCTAAGAAGCTTTATTGGTATGTGTGCATACTATAGATGCTTCATAGAAAAAATTTCTCAATAGCAGGACCATTACATGATTTAACAAAGAATAATGTTAAGTATTCATGGGCTGATAAGGAGAAAAATGCTTTTGACAATCTCAAAGAGAAGCTTACCTTCCAACCAGTCCTCATGCTTCCAGATCTTTCAAAGCCATTTGAGGTCCAATGTGATGCTTGTGGTGATTACCTTAGAGCAGTCTTGCTTCAAGAAGGGCATGCCATAGCGCATATAAGAGCCGAAGGCTCAATACGGATGAACGAGTCTTAGACATCTATAAGAAAGATCTTTTAGTTGTTCTACATGCCCTAGACAGATTGAAGCACTATATTGGGGACTCCATTCATTTTTACGAACAGACCATCAAAGCCTCAAGTACTTCATGATGCAAACCAAGCTTTCCGACAAACAAATGAGGTGGGAAAATTTTCTTTTGCAATTCTATTTTCATATTGCTCACATTGTTGGTAAGCACAATCAAGTGGCCGATGCACTTTCACGACGACCAAAAGTTAATGCGGTCTCTATAGCAGCTCACAATGATATATCTTCTATGATAGATGAGTATGCTACTGACCCTGACTTTAAAGACATAATGTCAACCCTTGCTTTGGGGAAGAAAGAGGAAACATTCACCTTGTAGGATGGTTATATTCTCCATGGCAATAGGCTAGGTGATACCCATTCCCTTTGTCAGAAAGTTATGTATGAATACCATGCTCCTCCCTATGCCAGGCATAAAGGCATTCAACCTACTCTTCGAGGAGTAGAGACGTATTTATTTTGGCCTACCATGAAAGTGGACATACACGAGTATGTTTCAAAATGTGTGGTATGCCAAAAGACCAAGTATGATAGAGGGAAGCAACCTGGAGTACTCCAGCCATTGCCTATCCCAAATTCACCATGGGAGAGTATATCCATGGATTTCATCTTTGTATTACCCAAGTTTATCCATGGGAACACGAGAATATGGACAATAATCGACAGGTTTAGCAAGCAAGCACACTTTATTCCTGTCAAAAAGACTATTAAGGCACACCAAATGGCAACGCTCTTCATATCATAGATTTTCAAACACCATGGATTTCCAACATCCATCGTGTCAGATAGATATCCTAGAATGACCAGTAATTTCTAGAAAGGTCTCTTTAAAATCTAAGTACAAGATTGAATTTCTCTTCGGCCTATCACCCACAAAACGGATGGCCAAAGTGAGATAGACAATCTTACAATACTCGATCTACTTAAGACTTATGTTACCAAAGTAGATCAATGCTCACAATGGGAAAAGTAATTACCTCTTGTAGAGTATGCGTACAATAATACTGTACATACTCCTACGGGAAAAGCACCTTTTGAAATCATTGAGGGAAGACCTAAAAGTCCCTTGCTACTTAAAGTACGTGGGAAGATCTTCGCTACCGATGAGTATAGCCGTGACCTACAAGAATCTTTTCAAAAGATTAAGGAGGCTATATCCATCTCTCAACAAAGGCAAAAAGCTTCTGCTGACAACCACAGAAAGACCTTAATGTTTAAAGAAAATGATTGCATCTTACTTCAATTTCCCAAGGCTCGATTAAGGTGGGCAAAAATCCTACGGGGCATCAAAAGTATTATGCTAAAATAGCAAAAAGATACTCTTGCCCTTTCCAAATCTTGAATCCAATCAATGAGATGGCTTATCAACTCAAGTTGCCCAACCATTGGCTCATACACAATGCTTTTCATGTGAGCCTACTTAAGCCCTACAAAGGAGAGCCACCAAGTGAACCAATTATTGAAGACCCTCCCGAAATTGAAAGACCAAGAAGAGGTGCTACAACCCAAAGCTATCCTTTGGAATGAAGACAAGGTACTATGACATGGTAAGATTATCCAACGGTATCTTATTAAGTTCAAAAATTATCCTTTTGAAGATGCTAGATGGATGCAAGGAATATAGCTTAAGGATAGTATGAACCTTGTCAATGCTTACAATGCTACATTAGAGTAAGCAAATGTACAAATTTCTTTTAAATGACCAATGTTTTTGTCTTATAAGACTAATTCTCTTTTTATTGTGCACAAATTAAAATAGTATGCGTGCTTAGAATCATGGTTGTGATGATGACGTCTATCAAACACCAAGTCAAATTTGTCACTCTACTTGGGAGAATGAAACGGGCTAAAGAGCAGACATGCTTGCGGCAGCTATGTCTCCCAAGCACCAAATGGATTGGTCATCCATCTTGGAATGATGTTGTAGGGTAAAAAGGGATCCTCTACCTGCTAAGAATGGTTGACTAATGACTAAGGCTTTATCTCTTCTACCTCATAATCGAGGACAACTATGATTTCAAGAGAGAGGTAATGTCATAAAATCTAATATCTAATCAACCCAAATTATTTTCTCATATTAAACTAATCATTTAATGTGGAAGAATAAATGGGAACAAAGGTTAGAATATAGGTATGTGCTTTAGATGCATCTCAGCACGGAACCAAAGGTAATGGGTCCAAACGGGAGATGGTCTATCAAAGAGCAATGCTAATGGAGCTTAAAAGACCTTAGGGTTAGCTTCATTGAAGAACTCCAAAGGTTAGTGTAAAAATTCATTTGACCTTAGGTAAGCTAGGGCTGAGCTTGAGGTGGGAACCCGGCCCAAGCTTGAGATGCTTGCCGTGCAGCACTTATCATGGTGCTTTGACTAGGAAAATCCTTGGGGAGTATATTCGAGTGTCGGGTACAGTCATCTCCTTGTGAATTGACCTAAGGTTATAGAGTCACCAGTCCTTTTTTTGGGGCCAAACGTGATTCTTAATTCAATAACCTCTTCTAAAAATATTTAATTCCTTTACCGAACATAAAGGTACGAAACCAAAACAATTGAAAATTTGGAGAATCATGCTCATTGCGATGAAGCCATTGATCCAAATGAGTCCTGTAATTGGTTTTAAAAGATGAGCATATGCAAATGACGAGTCAATAGTCAAGGGTTGGATTTCCTATACTAGTGTACTAAGCATATAAAGATCCTTGAAGTCTTTTATTTTTCACCATCATAGATTTGAGTTGATATACATTGTCAAGCCAAAGCAATATTCTTCACTAAAAGTGCTCTGGTCATGGCAAACAGCATCATTGGAAGGCCGCTTGGAAAAAAGTCGGTGAGTTTGGCCTAGGATTTTCAGCTCCTTCTTCTTATCACACGATACAAAATGTTCTCTTGGACAAATGTTACATCGAAGTCAAAGAGCGTGTTGGCAAAGTAATATTTGGGAATATTTTTCTTTCACGATACACAATTGTGAGTGTTGGTTGGTCAAATGTTCAAAGAAGACCACTAGTCAATGTAATGTTGGTTTGTCCAAGGGGAGAAACATTCATAAAGTCAATTGACAGTTCTAATGTAATTAAAAGTGGCAAATACATCTCTGAGGTCTTGATTAATGTAATTAAAGAAATTGGTGTTGAACGTGTCGTTCAAGTAGTCATGGACAACGCAAATAATTGTAAAAATGCTAGTAAATTAATAAAGAAGTGCTCTCCACACATTTTTGCCAATGGTTGTAATCCGCATAGCTTAAACTTGGTACTGAAGGATTGGTACACTAGTGAAGAAACCACATGGTTCGCCAAAATAATTGACACAGTGTGTGAAGTTGTGAAATTTATCTTGAAACGACGGAGTGCTCGATTTGTACAGAATGTGCATGTTAGTGACGTTGAAACTTCCTACTAAAACTCGCTTTTGCACGCATTTTTATACATTGGAATCACTTTTTTGCAATAAGTGGGTTGTGATTGACACTTTCAATTGCACGGCCTTTGATGAATGGTTGCTTGAGCAGAAAGAAAAAATGAAAGAGAAAATTACATGTCTACGTGGCAACATAAACAAGGCTGCTTGGTGGAGGAGTGTAATGGATGCATACCATGTAATGATGCCCGTTATGTTCATGGTTCGCAACCTTAATCAAAAGGCACCAAATATGGACAAAATGTGGATGACATGGTGATCAGTCTAATAGAGTCTTGAAAAACCCGAGGAGCTAAAAGAATCTGTAGTAGAGAAGGAGTGGCGACTACCATTCTCTGGCAAACAATGAAGGATTTTGGCCAAGTATTTTCATGCAAGATGGAAGAGCCCTCATAGTCCACTCCATAGTGTAGCTTACATGCTCGGTCCGGAGTATTGAAATTTAGATCTGATGTCCAATACAGAGGTGCTCAATGATTTCTATCATGTGTCAACACATTCTACTCCAACGTTCAGGACCGAATTGATTATATCAAAGAAATGAGTGCATTTAGATTAAAAGAAGGTCCTTTTGCAAATGATTTTATACAGTCAATGGCAAAAGAGTAACCTGCATGGAAGTGGTGGATGATGAATGGTGGAAACTCGAGGCTTACATCCCCTTGCAATGAAAGTACTGGCACAATGTGCAGCAAACTCAAGTTTAGAGAGAAACTAGAGTATGTACAAGTATGTTCATAGCACTATTCGCAACAGACTATTAGCAGAAAGAGCTAAAAAATTAGTGTATATGATTTGCAATGAAAAGATATTGCATCACATCAAAAGTGCTGGCTACGAGGAGGAAATGCCAACCTGGTTGTATGATTGTCAAAACAAAGACGGAGAAGAGTTCAATGTTGGTGTATCTCAATATAGACGAAATAGAAGAGAATCTGGTAATAGATGTGGAAGTTGAATTACAAGAAGACCCACAACACTCAGACTTAGAACCAGACAACAACTTCACAGATTCAATATAGCTTGAGAGTAGAATGAAGATTGTGTCAAAAACCATTATGAAAGAGCTTGTATTCAATGTGTTTTGATCATATACAATGCTTTATATTCGTGATTATACATAGTTTGTAGATCTCAATTGTTATGCTCAGAACCAGCATCTTGGTCACCAAAAAAAATTCTAATTGTGGTAGGGGTATCTTGGCGGGCTTGCTTGAATTTATACTCATTTTCCATGCCAAACATAACATATATTCCTTGTAGAATATCTTGTGAGCAGATTGCACATCGGCTACTATTTTGCATCAAACAAATAAGACAGACAAAGTGATAATAATGACCACATGTCAATGTATAGTATCCACTCCATCCATCAAAATTCTTGTAGCAAACTGGACATTGGGAAGATGATGATGCATCCGAAGTGAGGGGACCAAATCTAGATGTAGGACAAGGTGAGTGACGTGTGTCCCTTGTACAGTCGGGAGGATTCACTCATTGTGTCAGATTCTAAACATCTTGGCTTAGCGGTGAATATTTTTCTCCATCCGGACCTGTGAGGTTTGGGGTGTTTGGGTGGCTATAGAAAGTAGTGTTATTTTTGCATCATTCTCTGCCAGGTGTGTCGTGTAAATATCTTTCTCTCTCTTTAACTGTAGGTTAGCACCTTCAATTATCAATGCCAGCTCATCTCGGGTGAAAGTGACACAACTCTCCCTGATATCATGGGTGGCAACAATTGTCTCCTTTGATGAAAAGTCTACTGGTCGCTGTTGCACAAAATGAATATATAACATTTTTGCAAAATATAACGCACAATCTGCATTGTGCAGTGGATAACCATAAACATCCAAGTAGATCCTCTCAGCATTTTCTTTGATCGCTTTGTGGAGGCACTTCGATACCTTCAACCTTCCTTTCTTTATCTCCGCATCCTCACATGGCCATGTTGTTTTGATTATGTCCTTGGTCAATTTTTTATTGATCTCTTTTCATTGCATTTGGTTTGGATTTGCCCATTTTGAAAGTCGTCAAGCAATGCACGTCGCTTGTTGTGCCGACATATCATGCGCTAGAGACTTTATGCGCTGAAATGCATTAACAACCGCTTATTATTGATCATCAAAAACTAATTGGCTGCCACAAACTTGTTCTTCATCGGCCATTTTTTCTTGGAGCTTCAATAGACAAATATTCAATATCATCCCAATCCAAGTTGTTTGTTGAATTCCATCCTCATTCCATCCCATTTGGAGTCGGTTTGGACCCTCCAAGCCCTCTGACTTAACTCATTTCTCAGACACTTTTTTGAATTTCTTGAGTTACAACAAGTTCAAAAACTTCTTTTGATGCCAAAACTTTGCCCAAGACCACAAGTTCTGCATTTGACACTTTGACTTTGCTAAACTTGACAATTGAAGCAATTGAAAAGATTAAACACTAAAAATTTGACACACTTTTCAGTTAAAGACCATTGTACACAATCTGCATCCATTTCCTGACCAACCTTCTTCAAGGGGTCATGGATCATGATCCATGTTCTTACACCATTTTGCACAAAACTTATAGGATAGTTTTTGGATTCTGTGATGGATGTGGGAGATATCACTTGATTCAAAACTATGCGAAGAATCATGACAACTTGGGGAAGGCAACTGTCAACATCACTGGAATTTTATTGTGCATGAGCGGATCTGACTTTGAGCCAACAAACCCAGTCAAAGTGGTGACTAGAGCTCAAGCTCAAGAAACAACAAAAAATCAACCTGTGGCGGATGATTTAAAACTTCTCGAACAAACTGAATTTGAAAATGGATCAGTTAGGACTCAGAGAAAATCATGGAAAGCCAAACGAGACAAAATGAAAGAGAAGATACTAAACGAGTCTTCCTCCATAGGCACCATATCATCCATAGCTAGCCGGCTTTAGGTGATGTCATGTTGGCTCCTGGCCTCCTTGAGCTACATGCCTTAGGGTGCTTTACCTCAGGACTGGCATGTAGTGCTTGCGGCTTCCCTCTTGGGATCTGTTTTAACCAACTTGTCCACCTTGGTTGGTTGAGCTCCCAGTAGTGGTTGGTTGAGCTCCCTGTGGGTCTCCTCTCGTTGGTTTCTACTTCAAGTTGGTCACTAACTACTTCTCACCACGACCTTGGAAAACACCCAAGATGAGGCCTTTGCTCTGATACCACTTGTTGAGCTCGTGTGGCGAAAGCAAATAGAGTCTCGAATACTCATAGCTATGGAAGGAATGTGCAGAGAAGAGAGGGAGAGGATAAGATAAGATATGATTGCACATAATGAAAAGAGAGTTACTCATTTGATTTTTAGGCCTTATATAAAGTTTACATCTTGTTCACATGGATTTGGCCACCCAAGTAGGCTAACCCCAACAGACTTAGGATGGATGGGACATGGGTTGTTTGATAGATTGGACCAGCTAATACAATTGGATGATATAAGACTAAAATTGATTGCAGCCATGTATGCACAAAAAACATAAATGAAACAATTCCATGACCAACATGTAATAAACAAGGAATTCCAAAAGGGTGACTACGTCTTAGTCTACACCCTAAAATAACATTCTAGGAAACTCAAAAAGCGAGGTAGCAGCCCATTTGTGATCAATGATATATCATCGAGTGGCATCGTCCAAATTTCAACATTGGAGGGAGAGGTAATGTCTAGCTGAATAAGCTGATGCATATTGAAGAAGTATCATCAACCTCTCACTGTTGAAATATTAGAGAAGATACATTTAGCTAAGGAATGGTAAAGTGCAAGGAACAACATCACCCATCACCTCCTATTTCATCAACTCAGGTAGAGAAAATTTGGCTAGGAATAATGGATGTTTGGATCCATGTCCAACTAGTTGATGGCACAATAGAAAGAGCACTTGTGGATACTAGAGCGCGTGTCAATGCTATGCAATATTCAACCTACCTAAAATTATCAGATTCTATGATTGAAACAACTCAAATTGAACTAAAAGCGGCTAACAAAGAAACCATGGTTAGTTTGGGGTAAGCCAATGTCTCAATTAGCATAGATGGTAACCACTACCCACATCTCGTTTCCACATCATGGCAGATACAGATTTCAATGAGAAAATCATTTTGGGAGTTTTATGGTTGCGTACTTACAAGGCAGTTCCAGATTGGCAAGATGACCTGCTAAACTACTATCTCTAAGATACACCTTACGTTACGCCCTTCGTACAAATAGATCACATATTACAACAGCATTCAGACGACTCAAACATTGGAGACTAGATATCATAATTTCAACAATAATTACCTGCAAGCACTAGTAAGGGTTAAGAAATTTTGGATACAAGTCAATCATGGCATCAAAATCGCAAAAGATATGGATATCCAAAACACTGGTTTCTAATCAATCTTTTCCCTTGATGCAGTCCAGCTTCTCGATTGACAGAACATCAAGTCCTAAACCATGCCAACCGGAAAACTTCAAACGACAACTTCATGCTTCAACAGGCTTACCAAAACACAAATGGATCCCCAAAGCTAACTTGGACAAGCAAAAGGAGACAAGAGCAACAACATGGGAATGGAGACAAAAATCATCAAACAGCCAATCCTTCTCACACTATGCAAAAACCATCTTGAAATGGATCCCTGAAATCATGACAAAAAAATTATTGGACACACAAATGATATTCAGCAAACCAAGCATTCAAGAGAGGGCAATGCATCTTCAACAACTTCTGTTCGAAAAATGCAAATTGGATGAAACCTTGCCAACAAAAACCATTGAACAATTGGTTCAGTACCCAAATCTTGCATAGCTAGTGGTGCCCCCATTGGCTGGCGCGATATCCTCTATGCTTGTAGTTCTGGTTTGCTATGAACATGATCATTTTTCCATCCATTGTGAATTGATTTTTTGTAGTTTAACCACATATGAAGGTTCAGTAGCTTCATCAACACTAGCCCAATTCTTCATTAGCATAAGTTGCATCCTCCATTTTCCTCAGATGGATTTTGATGGGTTCCTCATAGTAAAAAATTGGTGGCATGATTGTTTGGTTATGAATGACTCCGTCGGCTACACATAATGCACAATGGCCCTATTGTCATGAGGTAGAGGTGGTTGTTGTCCCAACACAGGTTGTGGTTTGTCTCCTCCTTGTACTGCATTGTTGGGTCTGATTTGATATCTTGGAGGTGGTGGAAATTGATGTACTATTGGCAATCCATAAGGCCTTCCCCTCACATAATTTTGGTTATAGAAGCACTCATTAGTGTCATGATTTATGTATTTCTACTCAATGGCACACCACTTCAATACTCTTGGAGCATTGACGGCTTGTTATTGTTGCGGCCCCAGATTGGGGTTTTGTCTGTAGGTTTGATTTATTCTGCAGACTACGTCTTTGACTAGCTGATCCACATTTTGTGTGATTAAAGCAAGAGCATTGCGCTTTGTAGTTGACTCACTGGTGGTAGAAGAGGCATTGTTGGTGTTTGTCTCTACATCCTCCATTACCTCCACGTATGTTTTGCAATTGTCAACCAGGTACAATGCTTCCCTACTAGCTTGCTCAAATGTTGTGCATGTCTTCAAGTGTAAGTCCTTTTTGAGAGTTTTGTTTCTCAGGCCCTCTATAAAGAGAACCGATAAGCAATCGTCCTATGGTAACTCTTCATTGGACATCTTTCGATGTATTTCTTGAAACAAAGTGAAGCTTCTTTCACCTTTTCATTTTACTTTTGTTTAAAAGCATAGATTTGAGAAACGTGTTGTGCTTGATTCCCCTCTTAGAGAATCCCTTGGATAACTCTCGCAAGAGTTGATCAATGTTCAAGAAATCTCCATATTTAGTGGCTAGAACCAAGTCAACATCATCCCTTTCAATGTCAAAGCAAAGCCTTGATATTGCGTATGGAAATTTGCGACTTGTTTTGCCCTTAAGAATGGCTTAAATATGGAAACATGAGCATATGGATCTCCCGATCCTCTATACTTCTTTGGCACACATTTAGCGACTTGAGAAGGTCACGTTCTTTGAGTTTTTTCTACCATCCTCATCATTCTAGGCTCTCTTAGAATGATGATCTCTTTGTGAAACCTTCACACTAGATTCAACAGTTGCTGGCTTTTTTCAAGGGTTTCTTGAGCCATAGTAAACTCTGAGGTTGTTGAGGGAGGCACGTGCTATGATGCCTATTGATCATAATCCTCTCTATCCTTCACAGCATTGTTGTGTGCCATTTCTTTGTATGGAAGAAAGGTGCCCTTGCTATACTCAAGGGACCACGGTAGAGTTGTGTACATGGTTCTCTTGAAGCTACAAGAGAGTTGCATGGGAGGGAAAATGCTATCCAGGATCTTCTCATCTAGCAACATATATAGACTTCTCACACTTTTAATGTTGAAGTAAAATCTATGACATTTTGTGTATCATTAGTACTCAATTTGAACTTGAAAATTGTGTACTACAACATTCATTTTATACCTACCTACAAAGACATCTTTTTCCTGCAGGTGTCAATGCCTTGTTCACATTTACTAATGCTCTTTTCTTCATAAGTCCAAGCTCATAAGCAAAAGAATTATTCTTGTATTTATGCTTGGCATCTTCCAAGAATGAGTCTAGGTTTGCACCCTCAGTAAGTTTTAAATGAAGGTTTCTTATTGAGTTATACATGTTTTGAGCCTCCCTTTTAGTGTGTGACCATTCTTGAAAGACAATAGACTCCCTTGATTCACCAATCCTCTTAGATTCAAATAGTTGATGGATTTATTTTTAAGTTTTGACCAAACATTATGAATATGTAGGACAAGTACCAATTTGAGGGATGTCAAGACTCTTCACATCTATAGGGTCACTTGAAGCCATAGCGAGGTAGGTCTGCACAAGCCAATCCATACAAGCACCCTTCTTGAACCCAATTTGGCAGTGAGTTCCATTTGATTATTTGTAAAGTCTTGCAGATCCAAATTTATAAAAAATACGGATTTTGAAATACAAACAAGTATGAAATAATTAAACCTAATACCAAAATAGATTTCACAAATCCTAAGTCAATTAATTGTCATACACCTCCACCAACCATCCCCCAAGAATGGGTCAAATGTGGCCAGTGCGTGCTTTGTCATTCTTCGGGAAGGACCGTCTATTTTGAAGAATGCTTTTTTGTATTGGGCTTGAAACTTGGATGGAAGCATGGACTCCTTTTTTTTCATAATCTTCTTTAGGGTTAGAGTGTACTTTTCCTATACAAACATCCATCTTTCGTTAAATCACTAGCATGACTTCCTTATGGTTAGCAAATTCCTATATATTCCAAAGATAAAGGTAGTTATTGCATGCAATAGTTGTGACATTAGAGCCACAAGAACATTGTATTGTGCCTTTTTTTCCAACCCTTATGTCTATGTTTTTCCAAGTGTATACAATGCATGGGAGCTTAGCCATTATAGCTTCTTTAGAAGCTACACCCATTCCACGCACCATCCACATCATGTATGCGTATGCGGTTTCCATGTAGACCATGTTTTTTAATCTATGCTTGGGTGGATATCCAAAAAAAAAAAAAACTTACTTTCTTAATGGAAAAAAGTGCATCAACAACAGTGATGTGACATATTTATTTATGTGCATAAAAATACTCATTATAGTCTCATTTGTTGAGTCCACAATCACTAGCTCAACTTAAACTTTGGGGTTAGATTAATGTTTGTCTTGTAAGTTGTACCTTAAAAAAAATAAAATGCAAGCACTATTAGAGGAATTACTGGGTGATGTTCTAATTGTAAGGTATTGAAAACAAAAACCATACTATCTTTCAAGACCCCCATCCAAGCGGCCAATTTGTGGTTTCCATCCTAGGTGTATAGCATTTTCCTAGACAAATTTTCCAAGCAAGTGCCCTTGGTGTCTGTTTCAAACTAATTATTCGATTCTTGGCATTAGGGGCCCATTTTTGCATGATCTCACCATTGAAGTTGATGGATGGATATCTTAGTGCATCTAGCGAACAAATAAAGGATCCCTAGGGTCCATAATACCCTTCAAGCAAGAATGTGTCTGCCAATGGTTTCAAGCACTTAGGGTCCCAACTCACTTGCCTTGCTTTCTCTAGATCTGTCAATCGATATAGCGGAACCCATGGTAATGGAGTATCTCACTACTCCTGCGTCTTTTGCATTGTTTAAATAATAATAATTTTACTACAAATATTTGGCTAATCCAATTCAAAAAAAAAACCTTTAAATTCTTAGGATGTTCTGACAACATTTCCTAACGTTGAGTAACATTTTTTTTTTGTAAAGTTGCCTCGCTAGCATTTTCTCCCACTGTCATGTATGTTTTCATTTTTCTATCATCGATTTTATCTCTAGAATCCTCCACATCTTCAACAACCTGAGTGGAGGTACCCTAAAGCACTTTAGCCTTCCCTTTTGTAGCTTTTGTGAGTGTGGATTTTGATTCTCCTATCTATTGTCGAGTACTTATGCCCACATTATCAAGAATGATTATATGGATATCTCTGTCTTTAGTGTATGTAAAAACATACAATCTCTTGTGCTCTAACAACTCTCCAATGTAAGGTTCATCACAATTATAATAGTTTGTTTGCTCACCATTATTCTATTTGTACAACCCTACGTGGGTATTGTTCGTGTTGACTAAATTTTCTTCATTCACATGACTTAGTTTGGTATTTGGATTATCCAACTTAGGGGGTGTTGACGCATTTGGGACACCCCATTTTTTGTAAATTTGTACATATGGACATGAAGCCCGATGTTGAAAGGGTGTGTAAGCTTTCTTTTTGTGTTTTTTTTAGCTTGATTTAGAAAGCACGTGTACATACAGGGAAAGTCACTAGTGTAGCGCCAGCTGTCGAGTCACTATAAGTGCTCGTTAGTGAGCTTTTTGAAGTGAGCATAAAAACTTTAAAAAGTTCAGCCAAAGATCAAAAATTTGAAGGTTTTATCTTGTTGTGCCGTCTTGATACTTTTGGATGCAGTTTTTTGTCCTTGCCGTACCTTCTCTACGTGTAGCTGTACTAGGAGAGCTCTCTGTTCGCTTCAATTTTACACATAGTGGAATGTATTTTGATCATCTCCAGCCTTCTTTCCGATCATTTTTCAAGATTTCTTTCAAGCTTTAAAGTTCCCCAATTGTAGTTGTGCTCTTCAAGTTACGACTAGTTCTCTCCAGGGTTATTGTTATGGCAACCTAGTGGCAAATTTTGTGCGGACAGATTGGGAGGGCATGTATCTGTGAATTGTGGAGTTGATGTTGAAATGGTGTTTTTGTGATGTTCAATTGTAAAACGGGATACCCTTGTCTTCATATTCATTGGTCGGTGTGTGCTATAAATTTGTACTTTGACAAGGGTTTGCTTGTATGTGCGATGGTCCTTTGGGTGGGTGTGTAGGCGGGCCATGTCAGCACCAGGCTGCTAGCTGTGGAAGAAGAGAGAGAGAGAGAGAGAGAGAAAAGATGCACCACACCGCACAATTTTCTAGTAACCTCTTCTAAACGGAAACAAAGTGCCGAACAACTGAATTTTAAAATGCCGACAAAATCCGAGCACAATTGTCAAGGCGGTGTCATTAACAACATTGTTAACTTAATCAATTGATCATTAAGGAGTTTAAGCTCCTTTTACAAAAGCTGGGGCCAAATTTATTTATCTTGTAGTGATTTCGAGTATCCGATGATGGTCGCGTTGATGAATGTCAATTTTTGTACGATTATCAAGAATAATAAAAACAACAATGGTGAAGCTCCCCGTATGCTTCTCAAAACCCTTGGTTAGCCCTCCTAATCTCCTTGATTATGCCACAGTTCCTTTGTTGCTTCAAGGGAGAGATTTGGATTTCGAGCCTTGGTCGAGAGAGAGATAGAGAAATTGGTAGCCTTCTTCTTCCCTCCTCTCTTGCTTCAAGCTCACCCCTTGTTTGCTTGTGCCTCCTCTCTATAAGGGGGGAGAGAGAGAGATAGAGAGTGAGAGTTCTATGAGCCTTGGTCGAAAGAGTGAGAGAGATCAATAGCCTTCTTCTTCCCCTGCCCTAAATCGGGGAGTCCACTATGTAAAAATTGTATATAGCACATGCAAACAAGAGGTATTCAAATAATCCCTTACTAGTATATTTTCAAGTACTATATATACCCCTTGTGTATGCATTTCTGTAAAAAAACCTAGCCCTTATGTATGAAAATTTTTACTTTCTCAATTAAAAAACTCATTATGTAAGTACATTTTTTTGTAAATGTACCTAATTATAAATCCCTTATTTTATTCGCACGTGCTATCTTACATATTTCCTAGTGGACGCCCTGGGGCTTCAAGCTCTCCTTGCCTTACTTCTTCTTATCATTGTGAGTTGCTATAGACACCACATTTACCCTTGGCCATTGTGAAAGTGCATCGACCACTTGATTGTGCTTGCCAGTAATGTGAGCAATATGAAATTTAAATTGCGAAAGAAAATTTGTCCACCTCATTTGTTTGTCGAAGAGCTCAGTTTGCGTCATGAAATTCTTGAGGCTTTGTGATCCATTCGTAAGATGAATGGAGCCCCCAAGAGATAGTGCTTCCATGTGTCTAGGGCATGTAGAACAACTCAAAGCTCTTTTTCATATATGCCCAAGTTTCGTTCATCAGCATTGAGCCTTCGGCTCTCATATGCTATGGCACGCCCTTCTTGAAGCAAGACTGCTCCAAGGCAATAACCACAAGCATCACATTGGACCCCAAATGGCTTTGAGAGATCCAGAAGTATGAGGACTGGTTGAGAGATAAGCTTCTCTTTGAGCTTGTCAAAATCATTTTTTTCTTTAGCAATCCATGAGTACTTAACGTTCATCTTTGTTAATTCATGCAATGGTCCTGCTATTTGAGAGAATTTTGCTATGAAGCATCTATAATATGCACACATACCAATAAAGCTTCTTAGCTCATGTACATTCCTTGGATTAGGCCATGCTTTTATTACCTCCAACTTTGATGGATCCATATGGATACTATCTTGAGAGATAATGTGACCTAAATATTGAATCTCTTGTAGGAAAAATTCACTTTTGATTAATGAAAAGCTTATTCTCTCTCACACCTTGAAAGATTGCGTGGAGATGTCACTTGTACTCCTCAAGAGAATTTGAGTAGCCTGAAGATTTTTGTCCATTGTGAGTTTGAACATGCCAAGGGCATTTGCCAGGCCAAAACTTGTAACTTATCAAATAGATCTTCTACCCGCGGCATGGGAAATCTTTTTTAATAGTGAACCTATTTAGTACTCTATAATCGACACACATGTGATATGTGCCACCTTTCTTTTGCACTAAAAGTACTGGTGAACATAATGGAGAGGAGATAGGCCTCACCATTCCTTTTTCCACCAATTCATGCACTTGCCTCTTGATCTCCTCTTGTTGAGCTTGTGAAACTCAATAAGGAGGTTTATTACAGGCGGTGAGCTTTCTAGTAGAATCTCTATTGCATGGTCATCATCCCCTCATTTTGGAGGTAGCTCACTAGGGATGTCATCAATGAAAACATCTTGGAATCCATTTAGGAAATTAGACAACTCTAATTCCTCTTGATTCCCTTTATTGCTACTTGTGAAAACATTAGAATCATTTGCAGATTCTCTAACAAAAATCTTATACGCAAAAATAGAGCTTTTCATTGACTTATCAAAAGCAAGCGTATTTATCAGGGATATGGTGTTCCCCAAATCATTAGCATCTATGTACATGCTCTTTTCCCTGTAGGCAAAATAGATTCTCCTTTCAGGGACCTTCATGTTGGCAGCCATGCGGTTGAACCATGGTGCCCCTAGGATAACATCCTCATGTTGGAGAGGTAAAAAGAAGTCTTCTTTGTCAATGTAGCTTTGGACATGAAGCTTCAACTTCCCAATCAAGGGAGAAACGGAGGCTTGCTATCCCTTGGAAGCTGCATCGACAGTTATAGTATCTCCCATCTCAAAAGCTTGAATGCCCAACTTAGTGGCCAACTCCATTGATATGAAGTTGTGAGTAGAGCCAATGTCAAAGAGAATAAGGGCATCATGCTCCCTTACTTTTTCCCAAGCATAGGAGAGGTATGAGCCTTTGCAATGAGTATCCTCTTTGGAGCTACAACCATGGAAGCTCTAGGAGTGTCATTGAGCACATTTTTTTTGGGGGCAAGAACGATAACCATGTTCTTGCTCCCCACACTTAAAGCATTTATGGTCTTTATGAAAGGCCTCCAATTCTTTAGGAGAGAGCTTATTTTTACCTTTGTAAGCTCCTTTCTCCTTGGCCTTGTTGTTGTTGGTGTTTTGTTGCCTGAAGAAGAGTTTTGAGCATTGCTCTTTCCTTTAGCTTCATTTCGATCCTTGTTTTGAAATTTCTTCTCGCCCTTTGTTGGAAATCGATTCCTTGAACCAACCATAGTCTAGTGGATGACTTTGGTGGTATTGCTAGGCCGTTGTGAGTTGACGTACTTGGCCATTTCTTCAGGTAATACCGCACAAAATTGTTGCTTTTGTTTGATGAAGTCTATCCTTTGAAAGACTGTAGCTTTGAGATGTAAATCCCAAAACTTGTTTACATATTTGTGGATAGACTCGTTGAAGAGTAGCTTCAAGCTCCGTTGTTTGGTAAGCACTTTGTCCTTTGCATCGCTTGCAAGGAATCGCTTCATGATGGAAACTCATAGAGTTTTCCATGTCTTTGGGACCTCGCCATTGCCATAAAGGCTAGCCCACCATTGACGAGTAGATTTTTGGGAGTGCATAGCTACATGGCGTAACTTGGAGGACTCCGTGAAGCCCTCGTCTCCAAAGGTCTCATCAAATTGTTGGATGAAGGCCAGTTCATAATTTTTGCTAACTTACTAATTTTCTATAAAGGATTGGAGCTTTCAACCGTTCAATTGATCTTCAATGGAAAGGTAATCAAGGTGGTATTCTCAACCTCCTAGAATCTAAGATGTGTAGAATTGTGTAGAGATCCCACCATGATTCAATGTAATGTTGATGCTATGTTGGATTGAAAAAAATTTCATTGTTCGTTTTCATGCCGTCGTAATGCCGAAATTTTTAAGATTTGGTGGCTTATGACTTTGACAAGCTTCAATTGCTAATTGGTGAATGTGTGTTGCTAATTGTGTGCCTTATTGAGTTAATTGCATGCTTGGATGGTCAATCGCAAGTGTGTGTGCACTAAAATCAAGTGTGTGTGCATTCTATTTGAGTGTGTGTATGCCTAATTTTAGGTGTGTGTGCACTATTTTGCCTCTGTTTGTGCACCTAAAAATCAATGTGTGCTTAATGATTTTTCAATTGTGATGAGTTGTGGTCATGCCCAACTAATGATTTGTAAATCACATTGCAATTTCGAAAAGATTTACCCTTTTGTGTGCACACCTAAAGATTGGTAAAAATTGTCAATTATTAGTGTGTGTGTGTGTGTGTGTGTGTGTGTGTGTGTGTGTCTAAAAAGAGTTTAATTTGCATGATTGATTCATTTTTTGATTGCATATTTGATGTGTGTGATGGTTAATTGCTGTGTTTTTAAGCTCAAAACAGGGATTTACCCACTTCAATTGTGTCAATTTTTGACCTAATTTTGTCACTAATTTTGTCGGTTTAATTATCTAGTTTTGATTTTATTAATCAAATTATTTGGTAATTGATTTGATGTGATTTGTGTTATTTTATTTGGCTGCACTAATCCCTTAGGTGTGGAGAATCTATAGAAAATTTTTGGGTATTTTTTGGATAATATTTGTAATTTTTTGCTAATTTTTGCTTAATTCCATAAAAATTTGATATTTTGTGATTTTTACGAGCTGTTTTGTGTGTGCATATTTAAGGCATCATTTTGTTCGCATTTGTGCCTTCCGTGGTCAAATTTTGAGCGTTTTACTATTTCCAGGGGTCGGGTTGATGATTGTGTTGTAAATTGCATTTTCAATAAAAACTTCTATTTTTGGTGTGCTTTTGCGTGTCAAAAAAGTTCGATTGTGAATGACGATGATTTTCTAAGGTTTTTAAATTTTTTTTGGCAATTTTGGATTTTTAAGTGAGTTTTAGCATTTTAAGCTAATTTTCGGCCAATTTCTGGCATTTTTGGACGTTTGGAAATAAAAAATTAATAAAAATCCGTGTTCGAGCTGCGACATCCATGCCATGCGGTGCATAAAATTCGGTGCCGGGGGATGGATCCTTATGGTCTGTTGGGATAATTTCCGCCTGTGTTGAAATTCTCATCTTCTTCTTCCCTCTCCGCGTGAACCCACCCCACTTCAACTCTCTCTCTCTCTCTCTCTCTCTCTCTCTCTCTCTCTCTCTCTCTCTCTCTAACTTTCTCTGTATCTCTCCTCCCCAACCCCCATTCACAATTATTTGCTCTCTCTCTCTCTCTAACTTTCTCTCCCCCTCTCCCACAATTCACAATTATTAACCTACTCTCACTAACCCCCCCTCACTCTCTCACTACCTCCATCTCTCTTCCCACCCACTCTCTCCCAGCATGCACCCCCCCTTTCTTGTTTAATTAAAACACACACACACACTCCCCCTCTCACTCTCTCTCCTCGCTACATGTCAAAGCCCTGCATTTCCGCTGCCCGCTCTCTCTATCTCTCTTCTACTGCACGCGTGCGCCTGCTGACCTACCGCCCTAGTGACCCATTGCCATGTTGTCCCGCGTCCATGCGCCTGCCTTCAACTAGCCGTTGACGGCACTGACACCATGAGTCAACCCTACGCGCCGCTGTCCCGCCAGGTTAGCTTTAGTTATTTAGGTTAGTTTAGTTATCCTTAGTTTGGTTAACTCTAGGTTAGCTTAGGTTAGTTTAAGTTATTTTTTTTATTTTAAAAAATCACAATATAAAAAAAAAATTAAAAAAGGGATTTAAAAATTGCAAAAAATTAGAAAAAAACCTCATAAAAAATAATTAAATTTTTTTTAATTCCATAGATAAATCACCAAAACTGTAATAAACTCAAAAAAAACAAAAATGGATCAAAAAATTTATAAAACCATAAAAATTTCTAAAATTCACACAAAAAAAATATGAAAATTACCAAAATTTTCACAAATTCATAAAAAATCCAAAACTGTCCGAGAAAAACACAAAACATCACAAAAGATTTCAAAAATCACATAAAATTTAGAAAATTCATTAAAAATCAAAACTTTTTCAAAAAAACATAAAAAGTCATAAAAATACTAACAAAATTTAGAAAATTCAAAAAATTAAGAAAAATAAAAATATAATCGTCAGAAGTGCCGAAAAAAGCCGAAAAGACCCAGAAAAGCAAAAAAAGCAACGTCGAGAAAATCACGCACGAACAAAAATCAAAAGTCAAAAAGCAAAGTCGGGAAGTGTACCGCAAAGCAAGCAAAAATTGAGAACAGCAGCCAGGAAATAACTGAGCAAACAACGGAACAGTCAAAAACAACAAAACAACAGCCGAAAAAAGCTGAAAACGGTCAACTCAAAGCCATGAGTGGCATACAAATTTCTAAATTTGTCAAAATCAAGCCG
The DNA here is from genome assembly GCF_014529385.1 of Adiantum capillus-veneris. Classification (NCBI taxonomy): domain Eukaryota; kingdom Viridiplantae; phylum Streptophyta; class Polypodiopsida; order Polypodiales; family Pteridaceae; genus Adiantum; species Adiantum capillus-veneris. The sequence goes on along the minus strand of NC_140931.1, from coordinate 36,911,278 downwards.
AAAATCGACCAATCACGGTGGATTGCAGATTAAGCTATTCAAGGCCCAGATTTTAATCGTTTCAAAAGGTTGCAATTAATTTTGAAATTGTCAAGCTAGACTTAATCAACTCTTGTGAGTCTGAAGAGCAGTCAACTGCAAAAGTGCTAGGAAACAGTTTTTATAGAACCAGCCAACATGGACTCAAATCGAGCCGAGAATTCAAGTACAGCAGAGCAAGCTAGTAGCAGTGGCAACACATGCACAACTACAACAGAGCATACTCTACAACTATATGGCTACAATGGAGATAAAGTTTTCTATGCTGATTTCGAAGGCCATAGATACTTGATGAGCAGCAACAGCAACACAGGAGCCAAGATCCTGTTGATTAGAGTAAAGCAAGATTTAGAGAACTCCCAGATGTTCACAGACTTCAGTGGAGCCAGGTACTGCAAGCTCAAAGATGAAGTGCAGAAAGAAGTTCAGAAAGTCAACCCAAGTGTTATCTAGAAACCTACACAAGCCAGCAAAACATACAGTTGGTGCATATGCAATCAGGGTCATTGTACATGGATTAAAGTGGTTAGATCTATAATCGAGAACTGGAATTGCAAGATCCAACATATCAACCAATAGAAGCCAGTCTAATTGGAGAACCAAGCCAAAGACGGTACAAAGGTCAAGATGGAGCAATCTACAGCTTGATGCTCAGTGTTCTAAAAGAAGATGGCGACAACGTGGCAAGCATAGAAGCAGAAACTTCTCAGGTAGAGCTTGACATGATAGAACCAAATGAAATACCACTAGTCATGGTGTATTTCTCAGATTGTGGACGAAAAGGTGGACATTTTTTTGAAAATTGTCCAAGAAATCCAGACAATAGGGATACATCAATTGCAAAGCAAGGTACAGAGAAAATTGGAAATGTGAATCTCGATGTAAGTGCATTTAACTCGTCACTTTTAATGCAATCGGATTATTTTTCATTATCGTTAGAAGCAACAATAAAAACATTGCAAGTTCAAAATCCGCATAAAGATGCACAGGCACCTGAAAAGCTTAAAATTGATTCTTTGAACAACAAATTCCTGCATGAATTTGGTCAAGATGTCAAGATATCACCAAAGGTTGAAAATACTGTTAGGTTTGCAAATGATTCTTCATCCACTGACACAAGTGTGCAATCATTCACAAGTCTAAGGGACACATCAAACAGAATGTTGTTAGCTTTGTATGGTACACATAATTCATATGCGCACTATGTAGACCAAAAAGGGAAACTGTACAAAAAGGATCAACCAGTGTTTGAACGGCCCACATACCAGCTCATAGAAGTGCATCCAGTGATAGATTAGAAAGGATGGTTCATTTCAAATGAAAGAATCTATTATAGCCCATACTCTCTAGAGCTGAAGGATATTACCGGAATGAACCCAGAAATCTGTTCAGAGCCAAACTCTCCTCCATCGAAAATCAAGCTTTGATGTTGTGACCAAACGAGCATATACTTTTGATCAAAACAATCGTAGATATAGACAAGAGTCTAGCATTTATGATGTCTTGTGTCCTGAAATGACAGAAGCTCGTATCATAGGAGACCCATGGGATAGACAATATCACAGCAAAGATAATGCTATCTACAGCTTGACTTGGGGAATAATTTGTCATGTTTCACGAAGATACATAGGAAACTATGTAGAAGGTCTACATATGCCAAATGTCGATAGTGCTACCCAAGGTGTACCTTCACAATCCAAAAAGGTGAGACTAAATCAAAGCCAATGAAGCAGGCTATAGTGATCACCCTAGGAAGGGGGGAGCGGGAGCTGTAAATTTATCAAGCTCAGCTTATGTACCAGGAAATTCTACATCAGTTAGAAGCCCTAAAGCTTCTAGCCAATAGACCTCTTCAAAGCAGAAACCATTGAAAGATCATATGGTTGTTGGAAGTTTCCAATTGACCCAGGTTCCCTCAGAATCTGCAGACAAATGCTTATATGAAGATCATCAAGGACAAAAGTTTCAATTGATCTCCACAAATCAAAGTCAAAAACCGACAAATCCAATAGTGTTCAACAAATTACATGTGATCAAGATGCACATGGTAACGAATATCATCAAGATCACGACCTTGTACAAGCCCCTATGGATGGTACGACTGAAGTCAAAGACTATCTGAAGATTATGCAAAGCCTTAAGCTGCTAGAACAAGTGATAGAAAAGTCAAAGTCAATGAAAGCTAAAGTTCAGAAGGCTACACAAAGGTCACCACCAAAATCTCCTCCGAAGAGATAGATTTTGCCAGAAAGTACAATGGATCTTTTAAGGTCAAAGATTACACAGATGCAGGCGGACAATGCTCATCAGTTGCAGACAAAAAGTGCAATATTACAGCCAATGGAGTCAACATCAATTGAAGCAGGTGGTCAAAGCAAAGAAACTGCAAATAAATCTCAGCAAAAGAACACTGCCACAACAAAAGCACTCAATACAGAAAAATATCCCGAGACGATCAAGTGCAACATTGTTGATGAAACGAAGAAAAACTGTCAAGAGAAGTAAAGCTAGATTTTCAGTTAGACAAGAACCTCATGTCTTTTCGCACTTGGAAAAGATGTCGCCAACCACAACTGGAAGATGCTCCTGAATTTGTGAGCATATTAGGAAACAAACGAGCATAATGCTGGGGAATCATCTCCACTACCATTGAAGTAAGTTCACAGATCACCACAGCTCAATTCCACGTGATCACAACAAAAGATATGCCAGAAGACATCATAATGGGAATGCCAATGGCCCAAAAGATGTTAGGGATACAGAATGTAAACATGACGGAGTCATCACAGACACCAAAGAATGACGACCAAGAATGTTCACCCATGGACGACAGCACAAGGTTCTCAAGCACAGTTAAAATGGAGACTTATATCAAAGCAGATCTTATTGAAGATGATTCATCTCCAATATTCAGAACTTCAAAAGAGCTTAAAGCAAATCAGGCAATAGCAAGTGCAGACCAAACAAAGCGAAGAGCAACCACAATAGCTATTGAGCAAAGAATGCCACCAAAGCCAGAAGTTAAGAAGAACGAGGTTGCAAAAAATTAGGAAGCAGTAGGAAGTCCAAAGATCAATCACTCATTGCGAGTCGAATCAGCCAATGTAAGTCAGATTGGAAAACAAAGTCTCAAGCCATCCTCAATAGAGACACAGTTAGATCAAGATAAGACCATGGCAAAAGCAGGACATAAATCTTTAATAGAACCAACAATGAGAATAGCTATGGTCCTCAGTAATACAATTGGAGCAAGTCTGTTAAGGCGGTTACGCCGCTAGCGGAAGCTAAATAGCGAGAACTCAACCAACAACAGAATTTGTCAGACGAGGACGGAGCTTGACCCGCAGGCGCATGGAAACAACTAGGTGGGTGTCAAATCACCTACTCGACCTTCTAATGACAATCACTACTAAGGAAATCAAATCTAAGTTCTAAAATACGCAAGTGACTGAAATCCGTACTACGAACGAATGCTATACGAAACAGGATCTAGAATCATCGAATCGATCTCAAACTCAAGGGGAAGTCTATGCACTAGGTAAGAACAACACCCTAAAGACTTGAACTGCAAAATCAACCTATAACCACTCCGTGCGGTAAACGCGTATGAAGACAGGCCGAAAAATACAAGTGACCGAAACTTGACCCCGATGGTACTAATGTGTAGCTCTACTCGTTGTGGTTCTATAGATATGCTGCACACTCTATTCCGACACACGAGTTGGAAGAAAACTCACACCGAAGCTCGTAGGAACTTACCACACGTAGAAGCCGATAGCGCGCACTCTTGGTATCTGTGCGTAGCTCTCACCGTTGCTAACACAATGGCGGTGTCGCTTCTCCAATGGCAGCCCCGTAGCTCGCGTAGCAAGGAGATAAGACTCTCTCTCTCTCTCTCTCTCTCTCTCTCTCTCTCTCTCTCTCTCTCTCTCTCTCTCTCTCTCTCTCTCTCTCTCTCTCTCTCTCTCTCTCAGACACAGTCACGACGCTCAAAAACTCACTTTGATTAATAATTGAATCTTCTTTAGGTTACAAAACTTTGGCTTATATACCTCAGCCTTGGAGGTGAAAACATCTCTAATTATTTACATCAGCAGGTGAAATTACGTCGGGATTACAAGCTGGAAACTCAATTGAGTCCCGTTACTTAATGAATGGCTCAAATCAAAATTAAATGTCGGAAAGACATTTATTACAATCAATGGTTACAAAATGATGGGTGTGAGCAAAAATGCGGGTGTGATCCTCTGCTGGCTCAACACTCCCCCCCTCCGCGTTCATGTCGTCCCTGACATGACTTTTAGGCTTGGTCAATAGAGTCCTGTCGTCTTGAGCATCTGCAAATGTGATTCGTAGCGTAGGTTGCCGATGGTCAAGGTTGGGCCGAATATTTTGCTTTCGTGAGTGAAAAAGCCGGTGTAGAAAGCTTCTTCGAATGTTTGCATGTGGAAGCTAGGCAAAAACATAATTCTTTGGTACAAGAGATGTAACACCTTTGGTGATGGCTGCAAAGAAAGATCATACATCATATCTGTCACTGTGTCGGCCGTCGATAGTAGACTCGAGGTCGTGGCTTTATCTGGCGCGAACACTTCAATGCATGCTAAGAGAGTCCTGCAGATTTTCTTTAGCAACTGACACGAAAGGTCAGGAGAGCCAGTAAAGAGTTTGATGGTGCCCGTTAGGGTTTTCACCATGTAGGCTTTACCTATTCTCTCTCCTTCCTTTGGTCCTGGCATCCTTGGGTAATTAAGCCAATTTGGCTTCTTTTCTGCAATCCTGCCATGCTCTTTCCAGCTTCTGACTCTTGGCACCGGGCAGAAGGTTGCATCCTCCCGAATCTCCTTTGGAGCCTCCACCAAGTAGATGAGGTAGGCTGGGTATTTGTTCAGCGAACCTTTCCTCCATCTAGGTTGAGAATCTACAATCTTCTTTGATTGTTCATCCTTTGTGATGTCGCCTTCATAAAGAGCGACATACTGCTCCTCCTCTATTCTCTTTTTCGTCTTTATCACTTCAAATTTCATCAGAGGGAAAGGCAGGCTGGGTTGCATCCACTCTTCATGGAGCACTTTTGTGTCTAACCCTTGAAGTCTAATGGAGATGAGGAGTCTCCTTTCCCATTCCATTTCCGCCTTGGCACTTTCCTCTGTTGACTTTTCTATTTGGTCCTGGAGCCTTCGTTCTTCTTCTTCAGAGATTCCTGAAGTTGAGACCACTTCTTGAACTGGGGCTGGATCTTCAATTGTGGTTGCCTCTCCAGTTTCTGGTAGCTCTATGGCTGCTCCCCCTGCTTCTTCTTGTGGTGGCTCTGTTTCTCTTCTTTGTTGCTCTTGGAGGTCTTGGAGCTGTTTGCGGAGGGCCTCATTTTCTGTCCTTAGTGTTTGGTTTTCTGATGTGAGCCTCTCCTCTGCAGCCAATGATCCCTCTGCCATGTGCAATCTTTGCACTTGCTCTAACCTCAGCTCTCTTTGCAGATTTCTTACCTGCTCCTCCAGAGCTGGTACGAGGGCTCCCTCTTGTTCTGTTCCTGCTCTGCTAGCTCTAGGGGTGGTCCTGAGTCTCATGATTGTCCTTTCTTGAAGTTCGACTCTTTCCCTTAGCTCAATGAGCTCATCCTTGGCTGCCTCCAGCTCATCTTCTATTCTCTCCTTTGCTTCCTGTGAGCTTGTTACCTCTCTTGAAGCTTCGGCTAGTTGGAGTATCAAGCCGTCTCTCTCGTTTTCTGCGTCGTAGAGTGATGCTTTATGACTTTCAGATTCAGTCATAGCATTCTCTAACTTCTTCTGCAACTCTGCTTCCTTTTGTTTTGCTGTCTCAAGTGCTACTTCCTTTGCTCTGGATCTTTCTTTAATCTTGTTGAGCAGTTCATGCACCATGTGCATGTCTTTTTCATCGTCATCTGTCAACTTGACAGCTCTTTCTGCCACCACCTCCAATGGCTTCGGCTCGTCCATTTTTTCTTCACTCTCCATTGTACCCTTTTTCTTTTCTTTCGTCCCTTTCCGATCATCTTGTTTCCGTAGGGATATCCCATAAACTGCCTTCAGGGCCTCTTCTTCACTGTATCCGATCGCAACCAGATCCTCATAATCATCTTTCTTTTGCTGAACTGGATCTATCCTCTTTTCCTTGGTCCCGGCCTCCGGTTTTTCCATAATTTCTGTTTCCATTTCTATTGTGGTTTCCTCCACAATAATTTCCATCTTCTTCGGGCTTGGTACAACAGTAAAACAGGGCTGATTGTCCTCAGTCATCTTGGCTTTCCCTTTGTTTGCTTGCCCGTCTTTCTCTTGAGGTTCAGTAGACTCATCTACTTTCTTCTTCCCCTTGTCGTCCTTTTGCAGCTCAGCTTTTAAAAGCTGTACTTCCTCTTCAGTATAAGGCTCGACAGGTTGTTGTTCCAGTATGGCCTCCGACTCCTCATAAGCTCTAATATATTGATCATATTGATCAACATGTGGCCTGGCTGAGCTGGTTCCGACTTTACTGGGGTCTGGCACCCACATTTCTTCGAAGTCCCCCTTTAGAGCTCTTTCCGCTCTAAACTGCTCCACCAGCCTTTCCATTCTTGCGGCTTTTTGACTTTTGGTTTGCTTGGGATCGGCCTTCTTCTTCGCTTTCTTCTTGAGCGGCTCGTCCACAGCCTCCTCAGGTTCTGAAACTATTTCTAGTTTTCGGTGTGCTCTTGTGGACACCCTCTTGGATACTTCTTGTTGTTCTTCCTCCTCATCGGCTTCTCTAAGCCACTCATTCTGGGAGGGAATCTGTGGCCCTTGATCCCTAGCTCCAATAGCTTCATAAGCTATTCTTGTTAGGATTTCTCCTCCTCCTATGTACTTTGGCTTCTGGTTGTGCATGGCGATTACTTGCTCGTGGATGTATTGAGCATAATTCACCTCCTTTGGCACGTTGCTCTTCAGTGCCCATGTGATGGTTGTCGCAATGGCATGGGGTGGTGTAGTATACTTCTGCGGTCTTTTACTGCACACATGGAAAAACTGGTTGTATAATCGGCAAAGGGTTGCCGCTCGTTGATCTGCCATATCTCCGTAGGTTGTATTTTGTTTCTTTGATCCATAGACCTCTATGGCCTCCCTTCTTTCTCTGACAGAACTCCCTTTGTTGTGCAGCTTCAATGCATCTGCAATGAGCTGTGGAGTGATCTGTACTTCAACTGTTTCTCCATCCATGGCTGTCAACGTGGCTTTCCCATCCTTCTGGATGGATGTTGCTAACTCATACGCTCTTCTTGTGTCTACACCTGATGGTCTCGAGGTGAAGAACTTGTGTAAGTCAGCCTTTTCCAGGTATCTGCTTATGTTCTCTGATCTGCTATAGTCCACTAATTCTCGTGGGATCATAGGTACATCGACCGATTGCCCTTGAGGATCTCTGAAAGTCCCCTGGTAGATCTTTATTCCCTCTTTTTTTAGTACTGCTTCCTCCACCCAAGTCTTGGTTGGCTTGAGGGTTTCTATTGGAATATCAAAAGGTTCTGCCTCTGCAAGAGCATCCTTGATGGTTGGTCTTTTTCTCTTAGTTGCCGATGACTTCGCGGAATCCATGGATCCTGTAACTCCAATTTCAGAAGTTAGCGTCTTTTTAGTACTGAAAGCCGAAATGAAGCTTTTAACTATTCAAATGACTTGAAAATTGAAACATGAGCTATTCAGGGCCTAAGGATGCAATGTAGGTGAAAAAATATGCAAACTGGGCTCAAAAACATGCTTGAGACATCATACGCGTATGATGTCTTTTGTGTCAGAATGACTTCATATTGGTTGTGCTTGTAGCTGATAGTGTATACATGAGTGTCATATGCTTGGATTTGAGTTTGGATCCCATTTGGTCAAGTTTTGGCCAGTTTAGTCCAATTCAGGCTCTTGGAAAAATTTTGAAAGGGAAATGAATTTTATGATCCAAATTGGGTAAAACTTGGTGGATCACCTTCAAATGGCATGTAGAACACTTCTGTTTGGTGGTTGAAGCCCTTAGATGCCAAAATCACATAGTGAGACATCATACGCGTATGATGTCTTTTGGTGCATTTTTGGACCAATTTTCTCTATAAGCTTGGATTTGGCTTTAGATAGGCTTATTCAGTGGATTTATGAAGTTTGGATAGATTTTGGGCTAAAAATGGCTCTGGAGACATCATACGCGTATGATGTCTTTTTCATCAATTTTTCATGGGATTGGTTCTGTGGACTCTCCATGTGCTAGTGAAGGACTGTTTATACTCAAATCTTGGTTTGGACTTGAATATGTTGGATTTGGGACAAAAATAGGCTTTGTATGAAGGATTTTCTCTTAATTGGGCTAATGGGGTGATCCACTTGACCAAATGGTTCCAAACTTCATATGTAGCATGTATTAGATATATATAATGGATGTATGATGACAAATGAGCATTTTTGGCTCTGTAAGTGCAAATAGACATCATACGCGTATGATGTCTTTTGTGTCAAAATGGTGCTTTTTGGTTCCAGATAGCTTGTAGATGTGTTAATCAACAATCCTACAAAGTTTCAATGAGTTTGGAGTTATTTTGACAAAATTAGGACCAAAAATCAATTTTATGGCCTACTTTGCGTCTTTTTGGTTTTCCTTGGGTTTTCTAACTCCAATTCTCATGATACTTGGTTCATAGGATGTGATTAACATGTGGAATGAGGCTATGCACTCAAATGTTGAAATGGATGTGAAAATCATGCTGTGAGACATCATACGCGTATGATGTCTTTTCTTGAAATGTTGGTCTTTTTGTGCAAAGAATGCTTTGTGCTAGTACCCTAAGCCCTGCTAACTAGTTTTCAACTTAAAAAGTCATCAGTTTAGCTAAAAAGCCCCCTTATAGGCATTTCAGTCTCCGAAGTCGTCTTTTTGCCTTGGAGTTGAATTTCTTCAACTTTTCTTCTTGAGAGTTGCATTTCCAGCTCATTGGATATGTTGTGAAGCCATCCAGTTGGTTGGACTTGACTTTGGCTCTCCGTTTTCCATCTTTATCCATTTGGTTGCCCGAAAGCGTCTTTTTCACCATCGGTAAGTGAATCAGCTTTCTTTTGGGTTTTGCTTGCAAACATAAGTCATCCATGTATAATTGGAACTGCTTGTGAAGTTTCATGTCATTTGGTCGTCAATTTTAGCCGTTATGCCAAAATGACGCTTTGTGTGTCCGCAGCCGAATCGGTTGTTCTGACTTACTTTTGGTGGTACAAACCTGGAGATACTCCATGGTTGCATTGCCCTCGATGTTGTTAAGCTTCCTGAGAAGTTTTGTGTTGTTTCGACAACTTTTTTCTGTTTGCCTCTTGCAGGCTCTGTTGACCTAGGGTTTTTTCAGTCGTTCTTTCTCGAGCTTTGAGTGTTAGAAACTCATCTCCTATACTAGGGTAACCCACCTCTAAGTTCTTGCAAAGTTTGGTTAGGCGGTTGTGCCCCTACCTAGCGTTCTTCCCCATTCCCTGTCTGCTCTTGTTTCTTGGTTTTGGTGAGTTTTCGCGACAAAAGTTAACGATAAGCATCAAAAGCTTATGGCAACGAGTCTACCTCTCATGTCTGGTGTCCTCTGAGCTCTCGTAGCAGTCGTAGAAGGCGGTAGAAGGTCGGATGCTCCTGTGTGCTCTTTGCTCTCTCCAAGAAGGTAATAGTGGAAATGAGCTTGATAGTGAAGTGAAAAATACTTAACTTCGGGCTTCCCGGATCACTTGTTACCAAATTTGACATGTGCTCCTATCTCGTCGTGAAATGCACTTTAGGATTTGAAATTCCTCAATTTGGACTCCATTTGACCTGTTTCTGAGAAATCTGTCCACTTTGCCAAAATTCTGTCATTTCGGGCTTTCCGTAACTTTTTCATAATTGTACCCAATTTTTATCCTGGGTTTCCCTCGTCATGAGGATCATCACCGTCAATTCTTTTCTTTTTTCTGATCTCATTTCACCTGCTTTTTTATTTTTCTTTTATTTTTATTAAGAAAATCATAAAAAATAAAGGAAAATAGCAAATTGAAGCCAAAAAATTCCAAACATACATGATAAATAGCTGGTAACCCTGTGTATATGAATATACACTTCTTTGTGATTTTTGGACTTGGATTACCACTTTTTTCCACTTTTTAGCTCCAAAAACACTCTTATTTAGTGATATTTACACATCTAGAGACCCAAATTCATCATTTGATCTCTTCTTGTTGCAAAACAAGGTATATAAGGGCATAAATATTATCAATATCCGCAATCAAACATAAAAAATTGCAAAATCATGTAAGACACTGCCCTTGTAATATAATTTTTGTTTTTCTTTGTTTTTTCCGCTTGTAGCTGCTTTGTAGCTCCTGTATACCTCCCCCCCTCCTAGTCTGAGTCCTCCCGGACGACTATGAAGTGTCTGTGGGTGAAGCATTGTAGTTGTTTTGGTCATGAGTTCCCAATGCAGTTGTAGAGCGATGATACAACAGTCTTTCCAATAAAGCTGCTCTTTGTTTGATTGAAGGATTGGTGGTCGGGTTTTGGGTTGGTTTTGGCACTTCGGTAGTAAAATCAGTAGATGTGTTCTTCGTTACCTTGTTGTCTTTTTTTACAATCCAAATCTGCTTCCGCTTTGCTTGTGCTTGCCACAAACTCTTTGCGACCCAAACCTGCTTTGTTCTTTGTGTTGATTTCCTCGCCTTGAAATACCTAGGAGTTTCCGTTGATTGTATTGAAGGGAGTTCCTTTTTACAATTCTTTGGGATCCAAATTTGCTTGCTATAGCTTTGTGCCGTCATGAACTGCTTTGGAATCCAGATCTGTTTCACTGTCCTTGATTGTCGGGGATCACTCTGTTGTCTGGTATTGAAGACTCTGTTTGTGTTTTCTGGCACCACCTTTTTTGGTCTCCATACCATCTTTGACTCCGTTTTTTTCCAAGGTTGAGCTGTTATAATATTGCTTGTCTTCCTTATCCACTGTTGAGAATTCCTCGTCGAAGAGTAATCCGGTTGTATAGAAACTTTTGGTTGCCATTGCTTCTTCTTTTCCTCTGTTTGTTGTTTGCCCTTGTCCGTGGATTCTTCCTTTGGAGTTGGCTCTGCTCCTTTGGTGAACTTAACTGATTGACTTTCACCTTCGTATTTGATAAGCACTGATTTAGAACTCCAGTCAATCATTGCATTGTATTTTTTCTGCCATGGTTGTCCTAGCAATAATGGATGTTGTGTAGCTTGGTCTTCAACCACGTAAAACATATGAGGATACACATATTGGTTAATCTGTATATGTAAAACTGTGCATCCGACAGTTTTGATTGCATTCTCAGAGTAACTCTTTAACTCTTGCTTGGCAGTTTGTAGTTTAGTGTCATTTGTCAATTGTCTATACAAACTGAGTGAAAGTAGGTTAGCTTGAACTCCTGAATCCAATAGTGCTCTGGCTTTGATTTGGTTGGTTCTTACTTTGCATTCAATGATGGGTTCTTCTTTGTCATTATCCATTTATGTTATACTAACTGCGTTTATTCGTATTGCTCCTTCATTGCGCTGTTTCTAACGCAGTAGTCTTCTTTTCTCCATTCTTTCCTTCGCCTCGGCTTGCGCTTCCTCCTCAATCTTTTTCTTTTTCTGGACACGCAACTTTTCTTGATGTATTTTGAGAAGCATGTCTTGGGTTAGCGGCAAAAGATACTTTTTCACTCTGCACCCACTAATCCAATTGGGCATTTCTTCTCCGTCTAATGTAGCAAGCTTGACGGCTCCACTTGGTGATAGATCTTTAATCACCAGAGGTCCCATCCCTCGCTTTTTAAGCTTCTTAGCATGCTGTTTCAGAGTGTAAACTAGGACATAGTCCCCAACTTTAAACTCTTTAGTCCGCACATGCTTATCAAAAAATTCCTTTTGTCGCCTTTTTTGAGCGTAGATGGAAGCTACTGCTTTTAGGCGAAGCTCATCTAGCTTTTCCAGGTCATCTATTCTATCAGAGAGCTCGTGCCCTGTCCACTCTAGATCCTTAGCCACCCTTAAGGTTGAAATCAAGAATTCTATTGGTAAGATAGCATTTAGCCCAAAAACCATGTTATATGGGGTCGTTCCTATGGATGTTTTATATGCTACCCTATATGCCCATAATGTTGAATGCAACTTTTGGTCCCAGTCAGTTCTCGACTTAGATACAATCTTCGTGAGGACCGTGCATATGGTTTTGTTTGTTGCTTCAGCTTGTCCGTTTGCTTGTGGATGATACGGGGCTGATTTCCTATGGATTACCATGAATTCATCTAGAAGGATCTCTATCACTTCATTTATGAAATGTGTGCCTCGATCACTCACAATTTCTATTGGCAATCCATATCGTACAAAGACGTATTCATACAGAAATTGTGCCGTGGTCCTGGCATCTGCTTTTGAGTTGCCTTTGCTTCGACCCACTTTGTTAGATAGTCTGTAGCCACAATGATGTATTGTGCATGAGTCTTATATGCAGGAGGTGAAATGGGTCCGAACATAATCAATCCCCCATTTTGCAAAAGCTCTTGCCCCCATCATTGGTCTAAGCGGCATATCATCTCTTTTAAGTGGTACTTTGGTCCGCTGACAGTCATCACACCTTTTAACGTATTCCTCAGCGTCCATATGTAATGTTGGCCACCATATTCCTGCGGCTAAGACAAGTTTTGCTGTCTTATCACCTGAGAAATGGCCTCCACCTACTCCTCCATGAGCTTGCTCCAGGATTATCACATACTCAGACTCTGATGCGCAAATCCTAAGCTGGTTGTCTTTACCTCTCTTATAGAGTTGATCTCCTATTAAAGCGTAATCTCTAGCTTCTGTCTCTACAGATTTCTGACGAGCTTTTGACGTTCCTTCTGGGAAAGTTCTATTTGTGAGATATTCAACAATATACTGACTCCATTCTGGAGCGATCATTATCTGATATAATGTTGAATACTCGGCTGGCGGTTTTGATGAACATACAATACATACTGTGACATATTCATGTACGCTTTCTTTCATTCCTGGCCAATAGACTCCCAATTGTAACAAATTCCTATATGTGTTCCTTCTTGAACAATGAAATGCACATTCCTGAACATGTGCTTCGCACAGATATATATTATATTCCTCAGGATTGATGCATAGTCGTAAAACATGATCATTTCCCAATTGATACAACCTTCCTGCAATCAATTGAAGATTCTTGGATTGCTGAATAGCAATATGTTTCAGGTTGTATTCTCTTCTATCGAACTCTCCTCCATAGGTTAATAGGTCAACGACATTTTGAGACCACTTAGGTATCATTTCTATGTTGAACAAGTACGCGTCTGGCATGTCGTCATCTACTCCTATAGGGTCTTCTCCATTCGTCAATCGCGAAAGATGATCAGCTCTAAGATGTGTTTTTCCTTTCTTTACTACTACCGTGAAGTCGAATTCCAGTAAGATAATGAACCATCTCACTATTCTCCCGGTATTGCATGGTTTATTCACTAGGTAGAGCAAGGCTTGGTGATCCGTAAAAAACACAAACTTGTTGGCTAGAAGATAATGCCGAAATTTCTTCACAGCATAGATCATTCCTAATCCCTCTCGCTCTGTTGTGGTGTAATTCTTCTCTGCATGGTTGAGCTGTCGACTGGCGTAACAGATAGGAAAATCCATGTTTCCTTCTTCTGGCTGAGCCAGAATGCATCCTATTGCATATGCCGAAGCATCTATGTGCACATGGAATATCTTCTCCCAATCTGGTGATTTCAAGACTGGAGCGGTAATGAGTGCCTCTTTCAATTTCTTGAATGATTCCTCACATTCCTCTGTCCATTCAAAGTTCACTATTAGCCTGTAAAGTGGTTGGCCTATTATAGCGTACATGTAAATGAATCGTCTATAATATCCACAATGTCCCATAAAGCTCTGTACTTGTTTCGCATTGGTTGGTCTAGGCATATCCACTATAACTTTTATCTTCTCTAAATCCGTGGATATTCCGTTTTGTGAGACAATATGTCCCAGAATTCTGCCCTGTCGGACCATAAACACACATTTCTCAGGATTGAGACAAATGCGATATGTCCTACATTTCTCAAATACTTTTCTTAGGTGTTCTAGATGCTCATCTCTCAGTAGAGAATGTACACATAAGTCATCCATGTATATTTCGAGAAACAGCCTTAAGTATTCTTTGAAAGCATGCGTCATCAGCCTCTGGAAGGTTGCGGGAGCATTGGTTAGACCAAAAGGCATAACCCGATAAGCATAAATTCCCCACTCCGTTGCAAAAGCTGTTTTATGTTGATCTTCCAGTGCTATGGCTAGCTGGTTATATCCCGAAAAACCATCAAGAAAGGAGTATGTTGTTTTCCCTGATACACGCTCTAGAACATGATCAGTTATCGGCAGGGGATAATTGTCCCTGATTGTTGCAGCATTCACTTTCTTTAGGTTGACACACACTCGGAGTTTTCCGTTCTTCTTAGGTACTACCACAATCGGAGATACCCAATCAGTGTGTTCAATCTCGTATATGAATTCAGCTTCCATTAGCTTATCTATCTCTTCTTTGATTCGCTTAGCAAAAGTATCATTATATGTGTATGGTCTCTGTCTGCTAGGCTTTGCGTCTTGTTTCAGTGGGATTGAGTGTTGGCATATCGATGGGTCAACTCCCTTTAAGTCCTTATAAGACCATGCAAACACATCCCTGTACTCTCTGAGAAGACTCAAAAGTCTCTCTTCCTCGCTTGGAGACAAATCTGTGGCTATGTACACCGGTCTAGGCGTCTCACCTGGAGCTGCTAAATCAACTTTTTTTGCATCCTCCGGTCCGTCATAAGATTCGTTCTCCTTCCTCTCTCGAATAGGTGGGGTTAATATCACCTTCCTATCCTCTATTGTGAATTTCCTATAGTGAGAGGGAACATCCATGTTTTCCTTGATTTTGACATTTTCGTCCTCTCCACTCTCAATTTCTGTAGTCCAAACTTCTTTCAGAGTTTTCTTGAGCTCTCTGTACTTGTTTCTACGTTCTAACTTGGACTCTGTGTATTCTCTATTGCGCTTGTTCTTTTCTGATTTTTCTGTTTCAGTTTTCGTTCCATTCTTTTGAACTTGATTTCTTGAGCCTCTTTTGTCTTTTCGTAAGCTCTTTTGATCACTGCCTCTCATTCTTTCAGAAATCTTATCCTTAACACAATCTTCAGCCTTTACTAGCATTAGGAATTGATTTTTTCCTCTTATTCTAGGCATCGGATTGGTTCTAACCCCTTTTGTTTTTTTCTTTGCTCTACAGTGTTTCTGGCGTTGTTTTGTTTGGTTCGGAAAATCATAAAATCGGACATCCGTTATAGTTTCTTCGTTTCCGCTTGAATTGTCCGTTGACTCGTTGTCTGCTTCATTTCCCCACTCTGGATGATCGGGAATGTCGTGAAACACCTCTTCTTCATCTTCCTTTTCCAGTGTATCGTTCTTTTCTGTTTCTTTTTTGAGCACAGTTCTCAACATGAAATACGGAACCACGTCGTACCCGTCCTTGTCGCAAAATTTCGTTGTGGGACCATCCGAAATTGCACAAACATCTAGGGTTGCTAGAATGTGTGTCCATTCTAATGGTTCAAACATGTCCTCTGGAAAGGGTTCTCTTACATAAGTTTCGTCTTCGATAGCCCTTTCTAAAACACATTCTTCTCGTTTCAGACTTCCACATTTCGAAGCTCCACACATCCATAACTCCTTGGGTTTACCTAACCAAGCTGGAAATTCAGATCCCGCCAAAGTAGCTGAATCAAACTCCTCCACTGGTGTTCGGTTCACATCTTTGTAGCTATGGTCTTTCAGGTTCACCCGGGTAGTGGTTTCCATATTTCTCAAGTATATGTGATCGTAGCCCCAATCTTGGACCATTTTCAATTGTCTCATGAATGGTCTTCCCAGTATGATATCATAGTTATTCTCCTTGCCAAAATCGACAATAGCAAAAGTATGTTCGTATTCAATGCCGCAAGAAGTCACTACAACTTTCTCTAATAACCCCATAGGTTTCTCCATGTGTCCATCTGCTAATTGGAGTTTCAACCTAGTCTTCCTTATTGCTGGTTTCCCCCATTTTTTCCAGATTTCTTTTGTAGCTATGGCTACCCCAGCTCCGCTGTCTAGTATTGCTATTGTGTTCACTCCTTGGAATTCAACTGGTAAGGTTGTATTTCCCTCTTCACCTTCGCAATACTCTCCGACCTTGTTTAAGGGTACAGGCTTAGCGTTCTTTTGTGGCTTGCTCAGCTCCTCAATGCTCTCTTGCAATCTCGATGTTGGATCTTTTATTCCGAATTTCTCCAAGCATTTTCCTACAGTGGTCCACATATGTGGTCTTAGCCTCAAAAGCTCAGCTAGAGTGATAGTGCATGTCACTGGTGTTGACAAAATCTCTATCAATCCTTGCGAGTCCATGACTTTTTCTGATGAGATTCTTCGTGAGGGAAGTGCTCTAATCTCGGATTTTGCTTCATACTCTCCTAAGTATGAAGGTAAGGTTTTCAGTGAATGAGGTTTGCTCTCCATTGTTCTAACAGAGCCCCCATCTCCCCAGTAAGATTGCAGATCCAAGTCCACTTGAGATCCTACCTCAAATTCCACTATGGGAGGATTCCTGATGTCCTTTTCCCAATTTGTCTGATTAGCTTGGCAACTTAGCTCGTTTGCAAAGTTTGCCTCTCTCACTTGTTTCCAAAATTCATTGTAATTCTCATCTTTTCCGTAAATCCTCTGTATGACTGGATGAAAACTCTCTATCTCCTGATCGGTTGTGTTCAATACTATGCGGTCATCCTTTTGTGTATTTTCAGGCTTTTGTGCACTAGGAGTCTTTTCAGCTACCCGTGAAACGATAGTCTCTTGCTGAATTGGGTTTTCCTTCCCACAATTCATTGTTTCTTTTGGTGGTTCTAATAAGGCTTGTGCAGTCTCGATCATTCTCTGGCACATTTCAGGTCTCTGCTTTTCCAATTCCGCGTTTGGGTATGTCATCCACCTCTGTTCCTGTGTTTGGTTGTTCTTTAACCTAGCTTCGTAAGCTCTCATCAGTGCGTCCAATGGTTCGTGTACCTTGTCTACTAGCACTGATCCCCCTGAGCTTAAGCTCGTTGTTTCTTTGATACTCTTTTGTTTCGTTCTTTCCGGGCTCATCTCTCGTTTCCCGTTTTGACTTTCAAGTTTTTCTAATCTAGCTTTAGTTTGCTTTAGTTCCTCAGCTAGAATAGCGTCTTCACGTTCTTTTCTCAACTTCATGCGTGCTTTTCTAGCTTTCCATGTGTTTTTCTGACTCCGCGGTCCTTGACTAACCACTTCAGTCGCCAACTTTCCATTCTCAGGTTCTCTAGTGGTTTTCTTAGCTTGAGCTCTAGTAACAACTTGCGTTGGTATCAGAGTTTCATTTTCAGACCCACTGCTGGTAGGAATAGTTTCTAACATATTCAATGTCGTCTTTTGCACTTTGTTTGGATTCTTTGAACAATTCTCAATGAAGTGAGTAACCCCACACTCAGTGCAATAAGCGTTAATTCTAATGATTTCCGTATGTGGGCAAACATTCATCAGATGGTCACCTCCACACTTGTAACAGGGTCCTAGTGCTGGTCTTGGTCCCATTTGATTCGTCCTTTGTGGATAGGATGGTCTCTGTCCTGCTAACCCTCCATGAGCTATGAACATCAAGGTTCTTGCGTCCATATTGTATCTCTCTTCATCAGAAGCACTGGTAACTGTGGGTATTCCAACATTCCCCATCATGCCCCATGGTTCTGGTTGTTTTGGTTCTTCTGGTGGGTAATAAACTGTCGGAGACATGTGTGCACCCGATTCTTCATAATAGGTTTGAACAGGCACTAAGGCTTGTTCTTCTTGATTCTCTAAGGTTGGTGCATATCTAATGCCCACTGGTCTTGCTCCTAGTAAAGGTGGTTGTTGTCCCAATACAGGTTGCGGTCTTTCTATCCCCATAGGTCCAGGTACATTTCCCGTTGGGTATCGAGGTACTGGATGTATTTGAGGTGGTGCTAATTGAGCAGGAGGTGCATACTGGCGCTCCCTTACATACCCTTTGTTGTAATAACACTCCTCTGTTGGATGATTTGTCCATTTTTGTTCAATAGCACACCATTTCAGTGTTTTTGGCAGTGGTTTTTGGTATGGTGCCATCCTTTTTAGAGCATCTTCTATCATTTGCTCTACATTTGGCATGGTTGTTGTTTGAACATTCTTTTTAGTGGTAGTCTCGCTCGCTACGGAGGAGGAGCTACTGGATGCAGAATCTGTATCCGCTGACACCTCCCCATAAACCGTACAGTTATCCACTAAGTACAATGCCTCTCTCGTTACTTGCTCGAAACTTGTACAAGCTTTCAAGTGCAAGTCCTTCTTGAGAGTGTCGTTCCTCAGTCCCTCAATAAAGAGAACAGATAGTCTGTCATCTTGTGGTCGTTCACGTACTGGACATCTCTCAATGTATTGTTTGAAGCGAAGTGAAGCTTCCTTCACTTTTTCGTGTTCTCTCTGTTTAAAAGCATATATTTGTGAGACCGTATTGTGCTTAATCCCTCGTTTTGAGAATTCCTCAGCAAACTCTCTTAGCAAATGGTCAATGTCATGGAATCCCCCTATGTTCATTGGTTGAAACCATGTCAATGCGGTACCTTCTAGAGTAAGACCAAATCCCTCGTATTGTGTATGGAAATCTGTTATCTGCTCAGCTCTTAAGACTTGCTTAAAGAGTGACACATGTGCATACGGATCTCCTGAACCACCATACTTCTTTTGCACACACTTGGCTACTTGAGATGGTCTCATACGTCTATGATCTGCTACCAATCTCATTGCTCCTGTGTCCCGGCTAAAGCTTTCTCTAGCATCATGGACTTCATGGGTTACCCTTGTCGGTTCCCCCGCCCTGAATCTACTACTAGGAGGTAAATGTGATGGTTCCGCTTCAAACCTTGGACCTGGCGTGGTATAGGTGGGGATTGGAACTGCACTACCTCGATTCGTCTCCATTGACTCTCTGGAATGTAATGATCCCATTGGTCCGAGCTTCGAGTCCCAAGGTTGACTGAAAGAGTCAGCAACCTGAGTTCTTTGTCCTCCTGTTGTCATTGAGTTTTGCACTCCATTTGTTGGTGCTGGTCTATGTGAGCTAGAAGTAACATAATACTGATGTAGTGGTCCCCCAAAGTATGTATATCCTTCTAATTCTTTCTTGCCCATTGTTGAGTATTGCCTGCCATACTTATCGTAAGCGGCAATTTTCACTTCCGATCCCTCTGTGTAGGTAAAGACATAAAGTCTTTTTTTGTCTGTCAACTCTCCGGTGTAGGGTTCTTCACATCTATAATAGAGATCTTGCTCCCCATTATTATATCTGTACAGCCCCACATAGATGTTATCAGTGTTGATCCTTATAGTTTCATTCTCTCTTCTTAACCTCGCATTAGGGAAGTTCATTATTGGTGCTTTCTCCTCGAGTTCTTCATCTATTTTGGCCTTGGTGCCCATCAATCCCCACTTGTCCACAATGTTAGGGTTTAGGACTACCAAGTACATGGTACCCTCGTCATCTAGATATCTATCTCCGCTATAGCTCACAGGCACTAAGTCCTTGAACTCACTAGGCCTCTCTTCTATCTTTACACAATAGCGGTCCATTCCATCTTTGTAGATCTTGGCACCTTGCTCATTGTCGTACTGGTATTTTATGAACAATAGCTTCATTGTGGCGGAAGGGTTTGATGATTCTGCTGCCATATTTTCTCTGTTGTTCAGCTTCAAGTGTTCCAAGTTTTCGGTGAAAATCTCGTAAGATCTCTCCGAAGAAGTATCAGAAACACTTCCTTCAAAGATCGGCTCTAATGGTTGCACCCAACTTTGGTTTACACTTCCCTCGGTTGATATGACACTTGCTGGTTCCCCTTGTTTTGGTTGATTATTCTGGAGATTCCTGCCCGATCTCAAATTCATCAATTCCCCTAAAGGACTGTAGCTTTTCCGTCTCGGCAATTTGTTTTCCCCAAGTTTTTGTGGTCAGAATTGATCCAAACTGACTGATAATTGGTCAATTGTTTAATCTTGTCAGTTGGGCAACTTCTGTTTCATCAAGTGAGAATTTTGTTGCAGTTATGCTGAAAAAGACATTATACGCGTATGATGTCTTTTTTCACAGATTTTGACTATTTTGGTTATGCTCACTCTCAATGGCCCCTTTATGCTCTGTTCACTCACAAAATTTAGTTTGAACTCTGTTTGAGCAAGCTATGGCTAGTTCAGGCTTTTCTTGGCAATTTTCTGCTTTTGACTTGTTTTTTGGGTCAATTGTGATCAAAATGGGATGAAACTTGAAATATAACCTCTAGACAGCTATTACAATGGATCTGTGTTAGCAAAGTATCAAAATATGTCCAAAATTAGGTCAAAGACATCATACGCGTATGATGTCTTTTTCATCAATTTGGGTCCAAACTTGATATTTATGCTTTCTACAGTGTTTGTAACAATCTTGTCAGGTCAGATTTCAAAAATAAGCAGTGGAAGTGCCAAAAGACATTATACGCGTATGATGTCTTATGTCCCAGATTTTGACTATTTTTGGTTTTAAGCCTTCTCCAATGTTTATAATTGAGTTTCAAGTGTTTTTGTCAGGTTTGAATGTAAAAACAAGATTTGAATCCAAAATTTCCTATTCTTTGCGTTTCTTGGACTCCGACTTGTCTTTTTGGGTTTCTTTGAGTGTTAATGCTCTTGTTTTAAGTTGATCTTAGGGTAAAACCCCCCTTCTAAACACTCTGGCAATGTCAAATTTTCAATTTTAGTCTCTGTTTAGGTCCTAAGACATCATACGCGTATGATGTCTAAAGTTGCAGATTTCCATTTTTTCAGCACAGAACTCTTCCAATAGCTCTTTTAAGTGCTCAGCAACAATTAGTTACACAGAAAAATTTTCTGAACTTTGTTTATTGCATATTTCACTACCAAAGAGACTTTTTCAGTGATCTAACATGCAATCAAACACATCAAGCGAATAGAACACCAATTGATAGCTCTAGATCAGGATCAAATCAGGCCCTACCTAAGCTACTTCTAATCATAAAATGGATTTTTTGCAATTGAAAATATAAAGAGATTTACTACCACACAAGGAGTAGCAAATGCTTTTTATGTCAACAACCACTTAAACACCATCAAAAAACAATCTAATCTAAGCTAGACTAAAAATACTGTCAACGCGGAAGACCCAGGAATACCCCACTTCCTAGTATCTCTCGAGACCTTCGGAGTCCACCACTCCTAGATCTTTTCTAACTAAAGTATACAAAGTAGTTTATACGACTCACCTCGTAGGATTAGTCTAAGGTCACCTACTTAGGGCTCTCGTCTCCGGCAGCGGCGCCAAATGTTAAGGCGGTTACGCCGCTAGCGGAAGCTAAATAGCGAGAACTCAACCAACAACAGAATTTGTCAGACGAGGACGGAGCTTGACCCGCAGGCGCATGGAAACAACTAGGTGGGTGTCAAATCACCTACTCGACCTTCTAATGACAATCACTACTAAGGAAATCAAATCTAAGTTCTAAAATACGCAAGTGACTGAAATCCGTACTACGAACGAATGCTATACGAAACAGGATCTAGAATCATCGAATCGATCTCAAACTCAAGGGGAAGTCTATGCACTAGGTAAGAACAACACCCTAAAGACTTGAACTGCAAAATCAACCTATAACCACTCCGTGCGGTAAACGCGTATGAAGACAGGCCGAAAAATACAGGTGACCGAAACTTGACCCCGATGGTACTAATGTGTAGCTCTACTCGTTGTGGTTCTATAGATATGCTGCACACTCTATTCCGACACACGAGTTGGAAGAAAACTCACACCGAAGCTCGTAGGAACTTACCACACGTAGAAGCCGATAGCGCGCACTCTTGGTATCTGTGCGTAGCTCTCACCGTTGCTAACACAATGGCGGTGTCGCTTCTCCAATGGCAGCCCCGTAGCTCGCGTAGCAAGGAGATAAGACTCTCTCTCTCTCTCTCTCTCTCTCTCTCTCTCTCTCTCTCTCTCTCTCTCTCTCTCTCTCTCTCTCAGACACAGTCACGACGCTCAAAAACTCACTTTGATTAATAATTGAATCTTCTTTAGGTTACAAAACTTTGGCTTATATACCTCAGCCTTGGAGGTGAAAACATCTCTAATTATTTACATCAGCAGGTGAAATTACGTCGGGATTACAAGCTGGAAACTCAATTGAGTCCTGTTACTTAATGAATGGCTCAAATCAAAATTAAATGTCGGAAAGACATTTATTACAATCAATGGTTACAAAATGATGGGTGTGAGCAAAAATGCGGGTGTGATCCTCTGCTGGCTCAACAAAGTCTCAGATGCAATGCTCTACTGGATAAAGAAGAAAATTGCAATATGATTGCAAACAACATTCAGAGCATTCTAGAGATTACTCAGGGCAAGCTAGGTAACAGAGAAATCATGGGTAAGGCTACAAGTCAAAAAGAAATGGTTGTTATCCTTAGCATCCAAAATCATGAAGAGCAGGTGAAATTTCAGGTGAAGCCTTCAATGGAAATGCTTGCAGATGTCATACTTGGACACCAATGGCTAGATCAACACAAGGCCTACAAAGAAGATACAATGCTAATGCTTTCTTAGAGGAAGCAAGCGACATTTACAGGTACCGTGAATGCTAGATTCAGAGTTATAGAAGTCACAAGAATCAAAGACAAATCTTGCAGACAAAGGTAAAGCTAAAGTGGAACCTCCACCGATTAGCAAAGAAGGTGTGACAACATATGCCTCTACATCAAAGAACCCTCATGGATCAGCTTCTTCAAGAAAGTTAGGCTTTCAAAACTTCAAGTCAATCTCTGACCCAATTGAAACCTCTAAGGAGACACCCAAAAAAGCAAAGATATATCATCCCAAGTACTCAAGAAAGCAAAAGATAGTCAACCAAGTGTTTGTTTCGAGCATTTTAGTCAAAGTCAATGATCCGGTTGGGATTAAAGACAGGAAATCAACACAGAAAGACAAACACATGGGATGGATAGCATCACAATGAAGCTTAAAGGAACAGGAGTACTATAGAGGTAACAAACACGTATGGGTGCCAAAACCGTAGGTTAGAGCATATGAAGTAGCATCCATTCCCTCCCAAGAAAGAAAGCCCACAAGGTATCAACCTCGACAATATCCTAGGATACCTAAGAAGCAGGTATATAACAGAACAATATCAAAAGATACTAAACACAACCACAACTCTCAAGAGGATACAGAACAAAGACGGATCTCAAAGAATCTTCCTCTTAGACAAGGATTCTGCACAGGTTATACAAAGATATGGCTACCAGTCAACCATAAGCCAATTGCAGCTACACCAGAATTGTATAAAGATCTCAAGAGCTCAACAAGACCTAGAGTGAAGCAGAGTCAACAATGGAGATACAAAGGTCATCAAGAGATTTGGATTCCTAAATCTTCCAATGCTCCTAGTCAAAAGCCAGATGCCAACAGTGAACAAAGGCCTACAACAACATCAAAGACTCCTATCAACATGCCTAATTGGAGAATCAAAGAGATAATAGAGTCTTTATAGTCAAAGAAGGACAACCCAATCAATGAAAATGCAGATTCAAAGATGATAAAACAGGTATGGCAAAAGAAACCTTCAATGCCAAGTTGGTCCTTCACTAATCCTCTTTTTGAGGATTCAATCTTACTTTTACCTAAAGAAATGTTTGTAATAAGCACAAGAATGTAAAAAGTCAAGTCGCCAGGGTGCAAAAAACACTCTTTGGCATAGTCAGAGTCGGGCTGCTGAGCCATAAAATGAGCAAAGCATTAGTCCCAAAGCTTCAAGTCATATTAAACTTTGTGTTAAGAGTCGTAGTTACTAGGCTTACGCTCAAGCTGGAAGAGTTGATCATATCTAAATTCATGTCGCTAATGCTGGATGAGATGAGCATAAGAGTCAACGTCTATTAACTTACAATTGGTAGAGTGTCGTAGAGTCCAACACTCACGCACATTACACAGTAAGATGAGAGCACATATCCTCAACAACGAAAACCATTCTTAAATGGGTGCAAGCTTGCAAAGCCAAGTCGTATGCTTTTATAGCTACACCATCTTTCTGAAGAACCCCTCAAAATCTTTCTTGCACAGCATATTGTTTTTCATGCATTTTTATGTATGCATAAACAGGATGTCCTATCATTGGACATATACATTAGACACTCTTTTTTGCTTCCACCTATGCACCTTGAGTGAACTACAACAGGCAAACCAATGTTCCATCATACTACCCTTTCATATTTGCTGTCTTTTTAATTCCATATCTATCAGCAAATAATCCCTTGAGTACTTTATTAATATTTTCCATTCTAATAAGTACTCCAATAATGCGCGTATCCCAAAGGCACTTTTTTCCCACTGGGTTTTTTCTCTTTGGTCATCCAGATGTTAGACCCTAATTTAGAACCTCATCATTCTACTTCCCTTGTACATACTTTTCATAAATAAACAGTAGCCTCATCATTATGCTATTACAACGGACAAATGCAACATCAACTCTCATAACAAACATATTCGGACCAATGAAGATGCTGCAACAAATTGAACCTCATCAACAAGTTCAACGACAAATGAAGAGAATCAGCCTATCAACAACCAATCAAAAACCTTTCATAGCCTCCACAGACACTTTTCAATAGTTCCCAAGGATGGACACTAAAATCAGAAGGGGAGAATGTTTATTGAGTCAACGTCAGTTAACAGAAGCTGCTAAAGACCGAAGATGTACGGCTACATATCGAGGATGAATACAAAGAAGTAGTAAAGATTGGAGATACACATTTTCCACATTTTTCCAAAATGGTCATGTATTGTAAATTCTTGATTTATTTCAAGCCATTGTAATGTTTTAATGTGTTATGGGCTCAATGGGAGTTCTAGGTTGTAAAGAACAGGTCAGTTAGTGTGCATAGGTAGCAGATGCAGTAAGTGGTGGAGCCCTAAAGGCCTTGGGCGCTCGGGCATTGTATGTTTTTACCCTAGGTACATAAGGCATGTGTAAAGAAAATTAGGGTTCTCAAGCTCATTTGTTGAGAGCACTCTTTGGTGAGAGCTCTTGAGGTATGTGGCTATAGAGTCCTTGAGCTTCTCCTTTCTCATGAGACTTGATTAACACTAATCAATGATTCATTCTCTCTCACTATGCCTCTCTCATGCTTCTTATGATTGTCTATGATGCTTAGATTAGCTAGATCTTAACTAATTAGTGATTAATCTCGCTCTAATCTTGTGTGATTGCCCTCTTTTGCTTGTTTGTGCATGCAACTTTGATTGGAGTGTGGCGCTCAATAGATCTATGTGTGTGTGCTTGCAATTAATGTGTTGCATGATAGGATTAGTGTTGTGTGCGTCTTGCAATCGTTAGTGTCTGTGATTGGATTGATTAGAGGTGAAAAGAAGTGGATGTGGAGATTGCCCTTCATTGTGGCTTAGCTCCTCCATAGGCCGAGAAGCTCACCTCATAGAGTTAACCATTCGTGTTGCCATGATTAGCTCACTAACCGTGTGAGTGTTTCCATGCCCTAGTCGGATAGCTCATCCCTCCGGATTGATAATTTTGTTGGTCATTGGAGCTATGCAACGATGGGACTCCCAACACTTATCACTCTTCTTGCTTAGCATAGTATAATAGTATAGTAATGAAGATGAAGAATATGGCTAGCTTAAGCATTGAAGTATGGCTCTTTGTTGGATTTGCATTCCATAGCCAAGAGTGTTGGTGTAGGCTCTCCACTTCTCAACAAGCTTGGAGAAGGAGATGGAGATATTGCACTTTGCACTCCACACAATGAGAAAATGGGTGTGTGTGTGGGACAATTTACCCCCCTCTCATGCTTGGTCCACCTCTCTCTCTCTCTCTCTCTCTCTCTCTCTCTCTCTCTCTCTCTCTCTCTCTCTCTCTCTCGTATTATTGTATTATTTCATTTGGACATGTGTCCTCTTTTTCCTCTTTGAGAGAAAGAACTTAATTATTTATTTTTATGTATCTAAATTCTCATTGGACCCCTTTAAAACCTATCCAATAGCATTCAAGCACATCATGAGGGCCACATGTGGAGGATCATTTAAACATGTGTCTTTTATGCTTATTAAGTCATTTGGTTGAGTTGAATACTTCAAGGACTTAGTCAATCAAGCAAGCATTCATCTTTTATGCTTCTTAAGTCAGTCAAGCATGGAAACGTTCATGGCTCTTGAGAATTTATCTTTGAATTTAACATTTCAAAAATCTTAGACATTGAAGCATAAAAATCACCTCAAGCTTTGGGCAAGGTTCCCATCACGACTTTAAGCATCTTAGCACCTCATGCTTGGGTAGGATTCCCACCTCGAGGTTAGCCCTAGCTTGCGTAAGGTCAAAGGACTTTTTAACACTAACTTTTGAAGGTCTTTAATGAAGCTAATCCTAAGGTCTTTTAGGCTCCATTAGATGCACGTTGCTCTTTGATAGACTTCCTCCGTTTGGACCCCTTTTGAGATGTAACCATCTCTCCTCTTGGTCCCTTGCTGAGGTAAGTCTAGAAGCACTTATTGCACATTGCTCTTTGGTAGACCGTCTCCTTTTGGACCCCTATTGAGATGCAACCGTTCCTCCTTTTGGTCCCCTGTTGAGATAGGTCTAGAAGCACACATATATATATATCCTAACTCTTGTTCCCCTTTTATCTTCCCATATTAAGTGACACAATTATATTATATTTTATGACACAATAAGCCTAAGCCCTTATGGGCAGCATCCCTTGGGCGGCTAATCCTCATAATGCACCACCAAGGTAGTGCCTCATGCCCTCAAGATGCTAGTATAGGTGATTGCTTTCGACGAAAGGCCTTCTCCTCATATGCTACAAAAGCATCTCAAGGCTTCCATGTCGTAGCTACGACGAAAGCACCGCAAGAGATTACATTCCTTGTGCTTGCATCACATTCGGCATACATATCAATTAAGGCATTGCTAGGCATATCCCGCAATCAAGGCATTTTGAGCGATGACATTTTGGATGGGAAGTCCCTCCGCCTTTGTGAGGGCACCACATTTGACTACATATCGACCTAGGCATTACCAACGCCAGTGGGCATATTATCATGCTATCAACAGTATCCAATAAACAATATTCTTGTTGAAGATGATGAAATAGGAAACAGAAGGAAGACAGCAACTCAGAGTAGGAAGAAGATGGAGAAGGAGAAGACACAGAGCTTGCATACGAGATCTCTGTAGTCTATCTCTCTTTATTAGAATAATAGAGTATATACAAACTCAGAGCTACAAGGCTTATATGAGACCCTAAGAGATAAGGTGTCCTTTTACACCAGATGTCCAGGGGGAAAAACCCAGTGGGAGAAAAGTGCCCCTGGTGAAGCGCGTATACACACTAACACTACTACATGTCTACAAATCCCCCCTGTAGTGATAGTGTGAATCCGTACAAGGTAGCAAATCATCATGTGTATGAGAGTAAGCCCAAAGCTTTTCGGAAAGCTTCAAACTTTTCTCGTGATAACGCCTTCGTAAATAGATATGCAATGTTATCCTGTGTAGGACAGTAAGTTAGTGTGATCTCCCCTGCATGTAGCCTTTCCCTGACATAGTGGTAGTGAACCTCTATGTGCTTTGTTCTTGCATGAAATACTGGATTCCTTGCAACTGCCATAGCACTCTGACTGTCAGTGAAAATGGTAGTGGGTGCCTGTTGATACTCACAAAGATCTGTCAATAACCTGCGTATCCATACACAATGAATTGTTGCCGTGAAAGCTGTCCTGTACTCAGCTTCACAAGTTGATGTAGCCACTGTGGGTTGCTTCTTGCTTAGCCAAGATATACATGCGTTTCCCAAGAAAAAACAATTCCCACTTGTGGAATGTCGTGTGTCAAAATCACCAACCCAATCTGAATCGCTGTAACCAAGCAGCTGCATAGAACTGTGCTTTCCATACATATCCCCCCTTGGAAAGAACATGGAAAGATTAGGGGTACCTGAAAGGTAACGAAGCATGCGCTTCACAGCCTGCCAATGATGCATACCTGGGCTGTGCATAAATGTGCTTGCTTGTGAAACCCCAAATTGAATGTCTGCACGAGTGTTGCCTGCCAAATATATCAATCAACCAACCGCTACTGCATAAGTATGTACATCAAAAGGTTCTCCAGCATCGTGCATGCTCAACTTGGATCCAGTTTCTACGGGTGTAGATATTGGTTTACAATTTTTCATACCAAACTTGTCCAAAATTTTATGCAAATATTTTGCCTGCAACATGTATATGCCATCCTCTGATTGCACAAACTGAATACCCAAGTAATAATGTAGCAAACCAAGATCAAACATCTCAAAGGTTTTTCTCAAAGCATCTTTAAACGCTTCAATTTCATCTGTAGTATTGCCTGTAAGAAGCATATCATCCACATAAAGTGTTAACATAATGAGAACTCCATCTCTCTTTTTGACATACAAAGTACTTTCTGTTGGACTATTCTGAAATCCCTGGCCAATCAAATAAGTATGTATCTTCTCATACCATGCTCTTAGAGCCTGTTTGAGACCATACAAAGCTTTACGCAATCTACATACCTTTTGCTATTGACCTTTTACAACAAAACCACTTGGTTGACTTACATAAACTTCTTCCTGCAAATCACCATTCAAAAAAGCAGTTTTGATATCCAACTGATGCACTTTCCAACCATGATGAGCAGCAATTGCAACTAGTGATCTAACTGTGGACGCACGAGAAGTAGGAGCAAAGGTTTCATCATAATCTATGCCTTTCTGTTGCGCATAGCCTTTTGCCACAAGCCTTGCTTTGTACCTGTCAATAGTACCATCTTGTTTCCTTTTTACCTTAAAAACCCACTTCGTACCAATAGGCTTTTTACCTGTAGGCAAGTCCACTAGATCCCATGTATGATTCTTATGAATAGAATCAATTTCTTGGTGCATGGC
The DNA here is from genome assembly GCF_014529385.1 of Adiantum capillus-veneris. Taxonomy (NCBI): domain Eukaryota; kingdom Viridiplantae; phylum Streptophyta; class Polypodiopsida; order Polypodiales; family Pteridaceae; genus Adiantum; species Adiantum capillus-veneris. The sequence goes on along the minus strand of NC_140931.1, from coordinate 36,882,185 downwards.
ATCTTTCCACTGAACACACTCTAAAGCTTGTTCAAATGAATCAGGCTCATCTGCATCACAAAGAGTGCTAAAGCAAGCCAAATCTACTTGCTCTCTGCCAAAAGTAGTACCAGCACGTGTTTTTCGTGGCAACGGTGCATCCAACTTGCTATCCTGCAAAGTTTTTTGAACCCATTTAGGCAAGGTTCTTTCTTCCCTGAGAACTTCTTGCTCTTCACGCACAATTTCCTCTACATCATGAGGTGTCACATGCTGATCAAAAGATTGATCAAGATTATCAACCTATTGTGATTCTTGATTCTCCACAAAAGAAGGAAGCAAACCTTCAAATACATCATGTGTCTACATATGAGGTACATCAAAAGCAACCATAGGTTGAGCAATAGTTTCTGCAAAAATTACATCACGACTTTCAAAAATCTTGTTTGTAGCAGGATTGTAAAGTCTATAACCTTTACTTCCACTACTGTACCCCACAAATATACATTTGATTGCCTTATCATCAAGCTTCCCACGTAACTGCTGAGGGATGTGAGCATAAGCAAGACAACCAAAAACACGAAGATAACTGACTGAAGGTTTTCTGTCATACCAAGCTTCATATGGAGTAATGGTTTTCAAGGCACGAGTAGGACACCTGTTCAAAACATGTGTTGCACAAGCAACTGCCTCCATCCATAGCTTATGAGGCAAACTCTTAGCCTTGAGCATACATCTAGCCGTATCCATTAAAGACCTGTTCTTCCTTTCTGCAACACCATTCTGTTGTGGTGTGTATGGCATAGTGCATTGGTGTTTAATGCCTTTCTTTCCCAAAAAATCCTTAAATGCACCTGACATGTATTCACCTCCTCGATCGGTACGAAGAGTCTGTACTTTGCAACCTGTTTCATTTTCAACCATGGCGACATAATGTTGCAAAATTGCAAACACATCTGACTTTGCTTTGAGTGGATACACCCAACAAAACCTGGAAAAGTCATCAATGAAGGTCACAAAATAAAGGTTGTTTCCTATAGATGGCGTCCTCATAGGACCACATACATCACTGTGTACAAGCTGCAACTTTCGTGTCCCTCTAACTGAACCATCCTGCGAAAATGCAAATCTGTGCATCTTTCCAAGAACGCAACCTTCACATACATGTCTTGGTGGCATCTCCAATAAAGACAAATCATGCACCATATTATGACGTTGTAAAGTCATCAAACTACCATAACCAACATGCCCAAATCTAGCATGCCACAACTCAGCATCCTGCATGGCCTGAGTCTTTGTTTCTGCAATACATACTTGAATCTGATTTTCATAACGATCTAGCACAAATAGTCCATTTTCCAGCGTACCTGTAGTGATAAGAGAATAACCATTCTCTCGATCTCGTACAACACATTTGTCATCCTCAAAAATGACCCGAAGACCATTTTTTGCAAGAGAGGATACAGACAACAAATTCTTCTTGATCCCTGGAACATATAAGACATCTGGCAAGCATAAATCTGAACCATCTGAAATGGTAATCAAAATCTTACCAATGCCTTTGATTGGATAAGAAGCATTATTTGCACATGTCACCTTCTTTCTTGCTGGAGCTGCATCCAATGAACAAAACAAATCCTTCCTTGAAGTAATATGCATGGATGCACCACTATCAAAGAACCAAATCATTTGTGTCTCGTCAACACTATAAGCAGAAAAATCTGAATATACTAAGAAAGCATAAGAATCCTGCACAAAGTTTGCAGACTCTTCTTTAGCTGTAGAAGAATCACCAGAAGCTGAAACAACCAAACTTGACTCTTTCTTCTTTTCTTTAGCAATTCGCTTTTTACACTCACTAATGTAGTGACCAGGTTTCTTGCAGTAGTGACATTTACCTTTCTTCTTGGACTTGTCGGAATCACCTTTAGACTTCTCTGAAGACTGTCCTGCACCAAACTTGAAGTGATGAGCACTCTCTTTACCCTTGTTTCTGTTATGTACAACAAGAGCATGATCCATACCATCCACATGTAAAGACTTATTCTTACGTGATTGATCCTCCTGCAATAGCAAAGCCACTAACTCTTCAAAATGAAGAGGCTCAGGATTAGCTCGCAAAGACAGAGTCAAAGAAGTCTGAAAAGTCAAATAAGATGGTGGTAGTGAATTAAGTGTTTTGGAAACTAAGTCCTTCTCTGGAATCACTTCATCAATGCTAAGCAATTGCTCTTTAAGATCCCTGATTTTTGTAAGATGCTCGACGATATCGTCACCTTCGTCCATTTGTATTTTGTCAAGTTGTTTCTTCAAAAACTCTATTCTGGCAGCGTTTCTTCCTCCAAACATAGCTTGCAGAGTGTTCCAAGCATCCTCAGAAGTTCTGCAAGATCTGATATGTGGTGTGATTGTCCTCTTTATGGTTAAGGCAATCACAGCCATAGCTTGTGTATCTTTAGTATCCCATCTCTTTTGCTCTGGAGTGACTTGTGAGGGTCCTGCACCAACAGCTGCACCATGACCAGGCGTGGCAGGTGCAATGCTACCTAGACGAACTTCATCTCCAGATACATAATCCCACAATCCTTTACCAACCAAAACATTTTTGACCATAAAAGACCAAAGAGAATAGTTGGTACCATCCAATTTGTCTTCGGATGTAAACGCACCAAAAATCTCTTTCTCCGTAGATTGAGCCATACTGTGGATGCACACAAGAGAGCAAAAGAACCTCTAAGAGATTCACAAATCTCCTCTCCAATGCAAGCAAAACTCTACACAAAATCTTAGCACAAAGCTAAGACAAGCTGCTTCCCAAAAGAACTGTTTACCTGAAGAAAATCTGTCAAAAAGCACACCCTCTTGATCTAAACGCCTCCGAAAAGTAACTTCTGCTACGCTGCTCAGAACAAAATTCTGCGGGCTCGAACGGCTTCAAAAGGGGGGTAAAGCTGCAGGTTGACTGCTCAGAATACTCCCGGAACGTCGAGGATGCTCCCACGAGCAAATTTTCCGAAAACTGCCTGAAAATTGCAATTGCGCGCGCGGACGCGAAAACGCAAGTAGAGGCTCTGGAAATCACCTTGCTCTGATACCAATTGTTGAAGATGATGAAACAGGAAACAGAAGGAAGACAACAACTCAGAGTAGGAAGAAGATGGAGAAGGAGAAGACACAGAGCTTGCGTACGAGATCTCTGTAGTCTATCTCTCTGTATTAGAATAATAGAGTATATACAAACTCAGAGCTACAAGGCTTATATGAGACCCTAAGAGATAAGGTGTCCTTTCACACCAGATGTCCAGGGGGAAAAACCCAGTGGGAGAAAAGTGCCCCTGGTGAAGCGCGTATACACACTAACACTACTACATGTCTACAATTCTTGCCAAGCACAACATATCAAAAACCAAAGCATTGCCTGTCACAACACATTTGACATACATATCGGCTAAGGCACTTCCAAGCACGGCATTCCCCTTTTAGCTGAAATCTCATCAAGCACTTATTGCTCTACTAACTGCATGATATTCCAAAATGTGGTTGAAGCCTAGAAATTCTCAAATGGCACATTGACTGAGGCGACCAAACCAGTACGAAAGTGGCCCCCAGTGAAATATAAGTTGACAGTATCCTAGCAATCGTAACTCTTATTGCCGATCTGAAGAGACCAACATGCACTACAAGATGAGCACCTCAGGCCCATGCATTTATTTTATCTCCGATCCTTCATCTGCAGTTTCCCAATCCGGTAACAATTCTGCAATCAATCCCAACTTCAAACTGGCATAACTTCTTCATCGTAGCTCCAATTGACGAGTCATAAAGACAAGCCCATAGAGAACCTTGAGCACTGCAATTCTACTTCATAAAACCCCATTGTTTGTCACTTTAGATATATCCACTTTTAGCATCAAAAACATAGGTTTTGACCCTTGAAAGCCGCATATGGCATACATAAAGCTTATAACTAGCTTGTTATCAAGCCATGATCACTAATCAATAATCAAGTAGACTTCAATCAAGCACAATGTGCATCCTTCTAATCTTTTTCTCATCATGAAAGCGGAGTTGCAAAACAGTGTGTGCTTGTAAATTCCCAAAGGAGCATAGGACTTTTGGTTGGGGTTTACTAAGAGTGGTTTTAGTATACTTTTTGGTCCTGAGGTTGAAGTTTTAACGCTCTTGGGCTATAAATCTATAGTAGTGTCCCACTTTTTCTTTTGCCCAATAGTGTTTTGGTGTCCTCCACGAAGGAATCTATTCAAGATACCTTCAGTTAATAGGTTTTGGACGACATGGAGTTTAGTTTTCCAGAGTTTAGTGGAAAACGAGATGGAAAATCAAATGAAAGTTCCAAAGGGTTCATTGAGAAAATGGAGTTTGCTTGCCTTCTTGGTGACAAGCAAGACCCAACATTGGTGCTATGAATCTTCTACTTCTGTTTGAAGGGAGATGCTAGAGAATGGATGGAAAGCTACAAAAAGGAGCTACAATCATCCCAACCTCCTCATGTTATGCCTTATGATTTAATGGTAAGACATGCTTTTCTTACACACTTTCAATAGGTGGAAGACCCACAAAAGGTATGGCAGTCTGTTCAAGGCTTGGTATAGAGTAAAGGCCAAACCATAGAAGAATTTGTGAAGGTATGCAATGCATTATGAACAAAGTGGTGTACATCTTTGGGGACTAAAATTACTCGAGCCATGTTGAAGAAGAATAGGTTTTTTGCAAGCTTGAGGAGTAGTCTGTGCTTGAAGGTGGAGCTTAAGCAACCAAGGACCTTTGAGGAGGCAGTTGAAATTGCAAAGAATAAAGAGTGGAAAGCAAAGCATCTTCATCAACTCGGAATCAATGTCGAGTCAGAGGTTGAAGTGAAAGTTGTAGAGAAACCAAGGGTCCTCGTTGTTACCATATACATGTGGTAGTGATGTGTGTGAACACACTAGGACCGCCGGGGCATTTTTTCCCTCTGTAGGAGGTTTTTTCCCCCGTGCATTGTATATACGCCCATCACTCTAGGGCTATCCATATTTCCATTGCCACTAAGAAACACACTCTCTATTGTGTGCCTTGAGCTTCCTTTGTCTTCTCCAAGCTGTGTGTGTTTCACTACAACCCTAATTTCAACAATTGGTATCAGAGCAGGTTGCGTCCTCCCGAGCTTAGTCGCCAGGTGCTCTAATACACGCCTGCTCACTTTCTTCGATTTCAGTGAGCTTTGGCGAGTGTTTGCAGGTTGACAAAATTTTTGGGAATGCTCGTAGAGCGCAGTCTGCTCAGATTTCTAATTGGGCTCATTTTGGCCTCCGTTTCCACTATAAGCAGGTCTGCACAGGCAATTTCGTCATTTTGTGCAGAATTTTTGTCAGTGCCGTTTTCTGCATAACAGGTCCTTAGAGTCTTCTGTGGTTTTTGCTATATAGCATGTGTTGTTCCTGCTTCATTTCCCCTATTTTCGGGTAGTGTTCACATCAGGTGCATCATTTACCATGGCTGACAACAACACAGATGTGTTCAAGATGTTTGCTGATGAGGACAGGTTGGATGGGGACAATTACCCTATGTGGGCTTACATGATGCAACAAGTTCTTGTGTCAAAACGCGTCTGGAATTTTGTGCGGGGCATTGACGTACGTCCTGGTTCTGAGGATGCAGGCGATGTTGAGGATGTTGCAGGTCTTGCTGTAAGGATTGCTGCTATTAGAATTGTTTTCCCTACGGCAGAAAAAGCTCGTTGGGATGTAAAGGACGTGCAGGCTCATGCATTGATTGTGTTGTCTGTGAAGCGTACCATTGTTCCTCACATTTGTTCAGCAAAATCTGCAAAACATGCTTGGGATATTTTGGTTGGTCTTTATGCAAGCCGTAATGAGGCTAAAATTGCTTTGCTACGTAAAGAGCTGAAGTCGAAGATTATGCATGAGGAAGATGATATGGACACTTTTCTTGCTGGTGTCAAGGATATCAATGAGCAACATATTTCTGCAGATGAAGTCATTTCAGATAGTTGCCTTGTGCAGATTTTTCTTGATACCTTACTAGATTCTTACCAAACTTTTGCTAGTACTTGGAGACTTATGACCCAAGGAAATCCTGAAGTTGTTAAGTTTGATGCATTATGAACATTGTTATTGCAAGGGTCACTTTCCTCAAAAAATAGGACTAGGCAGCGTGCAGTTGAATAGGATTTTATTGCTTCTCAAAGAAAGGGTGGTAACAGCAATGCAGCCACTTCTTATGGTTCTGGTGCGAGTGGCAAAAATTTTGTTCCTAATGCTTCTGTTGGCAGCAATTTGTCTGGAAACTCTGGTGATAAGGGCAAAAAGAAGATGTGTTGCCATTATTGTAAAGCAAATGATCACTTGATCAAGCAGTGTCTTAAGTTGAAGGCTAAAGAGGCTAAGAAGAAAGAGGGTGGTTCCACTGCAAATGCTGGTTCCACTACAAATGCAGCCATTGTTGAGTCTTCTGTGAAAGGAGACTGTGATGTTGATGTTGATGCAAAATGGGCTTTTAGCGCAGAGTGCACTTACAATCCTGTTGTCCATGATGCATGCTTGTCAGTTGCTGCAGATTCACATGTGTGGTATTTCGACAGGGGTGCTACAAAGCACATTACCTCACATCGTGAATTGTTCACCTCTCTCGAGTCTATCCCTCATGGGAATTCAGTCACTTGTGCCAATAATGCCTCTTATCCGGTTCAGGGAGTTGGAAAGATTGTGCTTATTGCTGCAAATGGCAGTTCTTTCACACTTGTTGATGCACTTTATGTACATGGGATCAAGAAGAATCTCTTGTCTGTATCCACACTTGCTAGACTTGGACTTGTAGTCAAATTTGTGGATGACAGATGTACAGTTCATGATCTTAGTTTTGGTGATGAAATTGTTGCATCTGGCCTTTAGTGCCGTGGGTTGTATAAACTCACTTTGTATGACAAGTGTGGACAAAATTTTTCAAATGCAGTTGCAGATTCAAGGGCTATTTCAGATGCAAAGCTTTGGCATGCACGTTTTGGTCATCTGAATTTTGCCAGTTTGCTACGTTTGCAGAAATCTAATATGGTTGCTTCTTTGGCGCCTCTTGAAGCACCTGTCAAACATGTTTGTGAAGGTTGTATTTTGGGTAAAATGCAGCGTTCTAAGTTTTCAAAGGATGGTTCAGTTAGGGCCACATGCAGGTTGGAGCTTGTGCATAGTGATGTTTGTGGGGCCATGCAAACTCCGTCCTTGGGCAATTACCTGTACTTCGTGACTTTCATTGATGATTACTCCAGGCATGCATGGGTTTTTCCGCTTAAAGTAAAGTCCGAAGTTTTTATGTGCTTCAAACAATTTCTGGCTATGGCTGAAAATGTATCGAAATGTAGTATGGGCACCCTCCATTCCGATCGAGGGGGGGAGTATATGTCTCATGAATTTAATGCATTTCTGGCTAGTCGTGGGATAAAACACCAATGTACAGTGTCGTATACACCTCAGCAAAATGGGGTGGCTGAGAGGAAAAATAGGTCTCTTACGGAAATGGTAAGATGTATGGTCAAGAGTCAAGCTTTACCACATTTGTTTTTGCTCGAGGCTGTCATGTGTGCCACTTATGTACTCAATAGGTGTCCTACAAAAGCGTTGCAGTCTATGACTCCATATGAAGCATGGCATGATAGAAAGCCATCTATTGAGCACATGCGTGTTTTTGGCTGTTTGGCTTATGGCTTAGTGCCACAAGTGCAGCGCAGAAAATTAGATGATAAGGTTGTCAAATGTATTTTTGTTGGTTATAGTGCTGAAAGCAAAGGTCACAGGTTGTAGCACCCGCAAACAAAGCGTATTTTGGTTTCACAGGATGTAGTGTTTGTGGAAGATTCTGTTCAGCCCTTGTTGTCATGTACTGGAGACAGTTTTGTAAGCTCACAGGACGCTTATGACACTTTGTTGCCTCTTTTTAGTGGTGGAAGTTCAAATGTAAATTCCAATGAGGCAAATGTACAGCCTATGGGGGTTTCAAAAAATGTTATAGATCAGCCTAACTGATGCAGATGTACATGATGTACTTGATGAGGAAAGGGCTGAAAATGAGCAGACTAGAGGTATGCCAAAATGGTTGGTGCACGCAATTTAAATTGCAAAAGAAAATTTTCCCACCTCATTTGTTTGTCGGAGAGCTTGGTTTGTGTCATAAATTTCTTGAGGCTTTGCGATCCATTCGTAGGATGAATGGAGTCCCCAAGAGATAGTGCTTCCATGTGTCTAGGGCATGTAGAATAGCTAAAAGCTCTTTTTCGTATATGCCCAAAGACCCGTTCATCGGCATTGAGCCTCCGGCTCTCATATGCTATGGCATGCCCTTCTTGAAGCAAACTGCTCCAAGGCAATCACCACAAGCATCACATTGGACCTCAAATGGCTTTGAGAGATCCGGAAGCATAAGGACTGGTTGGGAGGTAAGCTTCTCTTTGAGCTTGTCAAAAGAAAATTGTTCTTTAGCAGTCCATGAGTACTTAACGCTCTTCCTTGTTAAGTCATGCAATGGTCCTGCTATTTGAGAGAATTTTGCTATGAAGCATCTATAGTATGAACACATACCAATAAAGCTTCTTAGCTCATGTAGATTCCTTGGATTAGGCCATGCTTTTATTACCTCCAGCTTTGATGGATTCATACATATACCATCTTGAGAGATAATGTGACTTAAATATTGAATCTCTTGTAGGAAAAATTCACTTTTCTTTTGATTAATGAAAAGCGTATTCTCTCTCACAACTTGAAAGATTACCTAGAGATGTCAGTTGTACTCCTCAAGAGAATTTGAGTGGCCTGAAGATTTTTGTCCATCGTGAGTTTGAATGTGGCTGGAGTATTTGCCATGCCAAAACTTGTAACTTGTCAAATAGATCTTCTACCCACGGCACGGGAAATCATTTTTTTAATGCTCTATAATCGACACACATGTGATATGTGCCATCTTTCTTTTGCACTAAAAGTATTGGTGAACAGAATGGAGAAGAGCTAGGCCTCACCATCCCCTTTTGCACCAATTCATGCACTTGCCTCATGATCTCCTCTTGTTGAGCTTGTGAAACTCAATAAGGAGGTTTATTAGGCGGTGAGATTCCTAGTAGAAGCTCTATTGCATGGTCATCATCCCCTCATTTTGGAGGTAGCTGTTACCATATACATGTGGTAGTGATGTGTGTGAACACACTAGGACCGCCGAGGCATTTTTTCCCTCTTTAGGAGGTTTTTTCCCCCGTGCATTGTATATACGCCCATCACTCTAGGGCTATCTATCTTTCCATTGCTCACTAAGTAACACACTCTCTATTGTGTTCCTTGAGCTTCCTTCATCTTCTCCAAGCTGTGTGTGTTTCTCTGCAACCCTAATTCCAACAATTGGTATCAGAGCAGGTCACGTCCTCCCGGGCTTAGTCGCTAGCTTCTCCAGCACACGCCTGCTCACTTTCTCCGATTTCAGTGAGCTTTGGCGAGCGTTCGCACGTCGACAAAAATTTTGGGCAAGCTCGTAGAGCTTGGTCTGCTCAGAATATTGATTTGGGCTCATTTCGGCCTCCGTTTCCACTACACACAGTACTGCACATGCTATTTCGTCATTTTGTGCAGAATTTCTGTCAGTGCTGTTTTCTGCATAACAGGCGCCTTACAGTCTTTTATGGTTTGTGCTATATAGCACAGCTTGTTCCCGCTCTGTTTATCCTATTTTCGGGCAGTTTTCACATCAGGTGCAGCATTTACCATGGCTAACAACAACAACACAGATGTGTTCAAGATGTTTGCTGCTGAGGACAGGTTGGATGGGGACAACTACCCTATGTGGGCTTATATGATGCAACATGTTCTTGTGTCAAAGGGTGTCTGGAACATTGTGCAGGGCATTGATGTACGTCCTGGTTCTGAGGATGTAGGCGATATTGAGGATGTTGCAGGTCTTGCTGCAAGGATTGCAGCTGTTAGAGTTGTTTTGCCTACTGCAGAACAAGCTCGTTGGGATGTTAAGGATGCGCAAGCTCATGCATTGATTGCGTTGTCTGTGAAGCGCACCATTGTTCCTCACATCCGTTCAGCAAATCTACAAAACAGGCTTGGGATATTCTAGCAGGTCTTTATGCAAGCCGCAATGAGGCTAAAATTGCTTTGCTGCGTAAAGAGCTGGAGTCGAAGATTATGCATGAGGAAGATGATATGGACACTTTCCTTGCTAGTGTCAAGGATATCAATGAGCAGCTTATTTCTGCAGGTGAAGTCATTTCAGACAGTTCCCTTGTGCAGACTGCTCTTGATGCCTTACCAGATTCCTACCAGACTTTTGCTAGTACTTGGAGACTGATGACCCAAGGAAATCCTGAAGTTGTCAAGTTTGATGCATTATGCACATTGCTGTTGCAAGAGTCACTTTCCAGAAAAAACAGGACTAGGCAGCGTGCAGTTGAACAGGCTTTTATTGCTTCTCAAAGAAAGGGTGGTAACAGCAATGCAGCCACTTCTTATGGTTCTGCTGCGAGTGGCAAAAATTATGTTCCTAATGCTTCTGCTGGCAGTACTTCGTCTTGCAATTCTGGTGATAAGGGCAAAAAGAAGATGCGTTGCCATTATTGTAAATCCAATGATCACTTGATCAAGTCGTGTCCTAAGTTGAAGTCCAAAGAGGCTAAGAAGAAAGAGGGTGGTTCCACTGCAAATGCTGGTTCCACTACAAATGCAGCCATTGTTGAGTCTTCTGTGAAAGGAGACTGTGTTGCTGATGTTGATGCAGAATGGGCTTTTAGCACAGAGTGCACTTACAATCCTGCTATCCATGATACATTCTTGTCAGTCGTTGCTGCAGATTCACATGTGTGGTATTTCGACAGTGGTGCTACAAAGCACATTACCTCACATCGTGAATTGTTTACCTCTCTTGAGTCTGACCCTCATGGGAATTCAGTCACTTGTGCCAACAACGCCTCTTATCCAATTCATGGAGTTGGAAAGATCGTGCTCACTACTGCTAATGGCAGTTCCTTCACACTTGTTGATGCACTTTATGTACCTGGGATCAAGAAGAATCTCTTGTCTGTATCCACACTTGCTAGACTTGGACTTGTAGTCAAATTTGTGGATGACAGATGTACAGTTCATGATCTCAGTTTTGGTGATGAAATTGTTGCATCTGGCCTTTTGTGCCGTGGGCTGTATAAGCTCACTTTGTATGACAAGTGTGGACAAAATTTTGCAAATGCTGTTGCAGATTCAAGGGCTATTTCAGATGCAAAACTTTGGCATGCACGTTTTGGTCATCTGAATTTTGCCAGTTTGCTGCGTTTGCAGAAATCTGATATGGTTGCTTCTTTGCCACCTCTTGAAGCACCTGTCAAACATGTTTGTGAAGGCTGTATTTTGGGTAAGATGCAGCGTTCTACGTCTCCAAAGGATGGTTCAGTTCGGGCCACATGCAGGTTGCAGCTTGTGCATAGTGATGTTTGTGGGCCCATGCAAACTCCGTCCTTGGGCAATTACCTGTACTTCGTGACTTTCATTGATGATTACTCCAGGCATGCATGGGTATTTCCGCTTGAAGCGAAGTCCGAAGTTTTTATGTGCTTCAAACAATTTCTGGCTATGGTTAAAAATGTCTCAAAATGTACTATGGGCACCCTCCGTTCCGATCGAGGGGGGGAGTATATGTCTCATGAATTTAATGCATTTCTGGCTAGTCGTGGGATAAAACACCAATGTATAGTGCCTTATACACCTCAGCAAAATGGTGTTGCTGAGAGGAAAAACAGGTGACTGATGGAAATGGCACGATGTATGGTCAAAAGTCAAGCTTTACCACATTCTTTTTGGCTTGAGGCCATCATGTGTGCCACTTATGTACTTAACAGGTGTCCTACGAAAGCTTTGCAGTCTATTACTCCATATGAAGCATGGCATGATAGAAAGCCTTCTATTGAGCACATTCGTGTTTTTGGCTGTTTGCCATATGCTTTGGTGCCACAAGTGCAGCGCAAAAAACTGAATGATAAGGCTGTCAAATGTATTTTTGTTGGTTATAGTGCTGAAAGCAAAGGTTACAGGTTGTATCATCCGCAAACAAAACGTATTCTGGTTTCTTGGGATGTAGTGTTTGTGGAAGATTCTGTTCGGCCCTTGCTGTCATGTACTAGAGACAGTAATGTAAGCTCACAGGACATTTATGACACTTTGTTGCCTCTTTTCAGTGGTGGAAATACGAATGTAAGTTCCAGTGAGGTAAATGTACAGCCTATGGGGGTTTCTGAAAATGTTTTAGATCAGCCTATTACTGATGCAGATGTACATGATGTACTTGATGAGGAAAGGGCTGAAAATGAGCAGGCTAGAGGTATGCCAAAATGGCTGGTGCACACTTTGCGTGACAGTAAATTGGATGCACCTTTGTCTACTCGTACTCGTTCAGGCTCTCGCCATGCATCTTATGCATCAGATTGTTATGCTTTGGCTGTGTCTAGTTTACATGATGTTGAGGAGCCTCTGACTTTTGATGAAGCACAGAATTCAGAAAATTGGATGGCTGCCATGCAATCAGAATATGATGCACTAATAGAAAATGACACATGGACTTTATGTGATTTGCCTCCTGGCAAAAAGGCCATTGGTACAAAGTGGGTTTACAAGTTGAAACGCAAGCCGGATGGTGAGATCGATCGCCATAAGGCTCGACTTGTTGCAAAGGGTTATGCACAACAAAAAGGCATAGATTATGAAGAGACTTTTGCTCCCACTTGTCGTATGACTACTGTGTGTTTTCTATGTGCATTGGTAGCTCATTTTGGTTGGGATGTACATCAATCAGACATTGTTACTGCTTTCTTGAATGGTGACATATTTGAGGAAGTTTATGTAACGCAGCCTCGCGGTTTTGTCATAAAAGGACAAGAGGACAAAGTGTGCAAATGTAACAAGGCTTTGTATGGGTTGAAGCAATCTCCTCGAGCTTGGTATGAGAAAGCTCACACTCATTTGGTCAAACAAGGCTTTCGTAACAGTCCAACAGAAAGCACATTGTATGTAAAGCGTGAGGGTGATGTATTTCTCATCGTGGTTCTTTATGTTGATGATTTGCTGATCACTGGACCAAATGAGAGACATATTGCTGAATTTAAGGCTGATTTGAATGCTACTTTCAAGATGAAAGATTTGGGGATGTTGCATCATTACTTGGGTATACAGTTTAAGCAGTGTGATGGTGGTATTGCCTTGTGTCAGAAAAGTTACATAGAGACATTGCTATGTAAGTTTGGACTTGAGGATTGCAAACCTATTGCCACTCCCATGGAAACAGGTTTGAAGTTGAGTCTACATGATGTTGGCGATCCTGCTGATGTCACTCTTTACCAAACTGCTGTTGGCTGCCTCATTTATGTATGCAACACGAGGCCGGATATTCAGTTTGCAGTCTCACAGGTCAGCAGATTTATGCATAGCCCAAGGTCTAAGCATTGGCAGGCTGTCAAGAGGATTTTCCGCTACCTTAGTGGCACTTTACATCTTGGCTTGTTTTATCCCAAGGGGGGATCATTGCCGCCAAACTTACATGCTTTTTCGGACTTAGATTGGGCTGGTTGTTTTGACACGCGAGTGTCCACAAGTGGTTTTTGTTTCATGCTTGGTAGTTCATGTATATCATGGTTGAGCAAGAAGCAACCTACTGTGGCCACTTCGAGTTGTGAGGCTGAGTACAGGGCAGTCTTCACAGCTACGGTTGAGTGTGTATGGCTCAGACACCTTATGGCTGATTTGGGTGTTGGACAGGACACTGCCAACACTATCTACACTAACAGTCAGAGCGCATTGGCAGTTGCGAGGAACCCAATTTTTCATGCTCGCACAAAGCACATTGAGGTGCATTACGACTATGTTAGGGAGAGGCTCTCAGCAGGAGAGATCAGCTTGGCTTATGTGCCAACACAGGACAACCTTGCAGATCTTTTCACAAAGGCATTGTCTCGTGAGAAGCTTGAAGCTTTCCGCAAAGCTTTGGGCTTACTCCCCTTTGTGGACTGATCCTGTCCTCAGATCATGGCACTTCCCTTTACTCATGTGTCAGCTCTCGTTCACCGCATCACTCCAGGGGGGATTTGTTACCATATACATGTGGTAGTGATGTGTGTGAACACACTAGGACCGCCGGGGCATTTTTTCCCTCTTTAGGAGGTTTTTTCCCCCGTGCATTGTATATACGCCCATCACTCTAGGGCTATCTATCTTTCCATTGCTCACTAAGTAACACACTCTCTATTGTGTGCCTTGAGCTTCCTTCATCTTCTCCAAGCTGCGTGTGTTTCTCTGCAACCCTAATTCCAACAGTAGCTCACTAGGAATGTCATCAATGAAAACATCTTGGAATCCATTTAGGAAATCAGACAACTCTAATTTCTCTTGATTCCCTTTATTGCTACTTGTGAAAACATTAGAATCATTTACAGATTCTCTAACAAAAATCATATACGCAAAAATAGAGCTTTTCATTGACTTATCAAAAGCAAGCGTGTTTATCAGGGATATGGTGTTCCCCAAATCATTAGCATCTATGTACATGCTCTTTTCCTTGTAGGTGAAATAGATTGTCCTTTCAAGGAACTTCATGTTGGCAGCCATGCCGTTGAACCATGGTGCCCCTAGGATAACATTGTCATGTTGGAGAGGAGAGATAAAAAAAAGTCTTTTTTGTCAACGTAGTTTTGGACATGAAGCCTCAACTTCACAATCAAGGGAGTAACGGAGGCTTGCTATCCCTTGAAAGCTCCATCGACAGTTACAGTATCTCCCATCTCGAAAGCTTGAATGCCCAACTTAGTGATCAACTCCATTAATATGAAGTTGTGAGTAGAGCCAGGGTCAAAGAGAATAAGGGCATCATGCTCCCTTACTTTTCCCCAATCATAGGAGAGGTATGAGCCTTTGCAATGAGTATCCTCTTTTGGAGCTTCAACCATGGAAGCTCTAGGAGTGTCATTGAGTACATTTCTTTTGGGGCAAGAACGATAACCATGTCCTTGCTCCCCACACTTAAAGCATGTATGGTCTTTATGAAAGGCCTCTAATTCTTCGAGAGAGAGAGCTTATTTTTACCTTTGTAAGCTCCTTTCTTCTTGGCCTTGTTGTTGTTGGTGTTGGTGATGCCTTGGGAAGAGTTTTGAGCATGGCTCTTTCCTTTAGCTTCATTTCGATCCTTGTTTTCCATGGGCTTGAGATTTCTTCTCACCCCTTGTTGGAAATTGATCCTTGAAGCAACCATAGTGTGGTGAATGGCTTCGGTGATAGTGCTAGGCCATTGTGAGTTGACATACTCGGCCATTTCTTCAGGTAATACCGCACAAAATTGTTGCTTTTGCTTGGAGAAATCCATCCTTTGAAAGACTGTAGCTTTGAGATGTAAATCCCAAAACTTGTCTATATATTTGTGGATAGACTCGTTGAAGAGCAATTTCAAGCTCCACCATTCTGTAAGCACTTTGTCCTTTGCGTCACTTGCAAGGAATTGCTTCATGATGGAAACTCATTGCGTTTTCCATGTCTTTGGGGCCTCGCCATTGCCACGAAGGCTAGCCCACCATTGACGAGCAGATTTCTGGAAGTGCATAACTACATGGTGTAGCTTGGAGGACTCCGTGAAGCCCTCGTCTCCAAAGGCCACATCAAATTGTTGGATGAAGGCCAATACTTTGTTTGTGGCACCAAAGGTGCCATCATAGGTGAGAAAAGAGATACTCTTTCTTCCCTCTTCGAACTTCTTCAGCTTTTGTGATCTTCACCATGCCGGGTATGATTTGCGATGTCCTCCTCTCCTGTATTCTCTAAGAGAATAGCCATAGGTTTGTCGGAAGGGGAGGAAGGTGAAGAAGAAGGAGAAGAGGCTGGCCTCTTTCTTGCCTTTTTCTTCCTTTGTTTCCTCTCTTCCCTTTCGGAGTGACGAGAATAAGGACTATGGGTTGACCGTTTCTCTTGGGAGGAGTTGGAAATAGTCTAAACCACCGTCTTCATAAAGCTACTCTTTAGAGGAACTTAGGGATTCACTTCTTTCTCGTTCTTTGGATTCCTCCTCTCTTATGGGGGGGAGTCTTCTTTTGGAAGTCTCATCAAGAGGCCTCCTAAACTCTCTCTCCTCTTGGAGAGGAAGGGAAATCCCATAAGCACGAAGTTGTTGGGTAACTTCGGCTTGCTAAGTAGGGTTGCCCATAGCTAGATGCAACCTAGTAACAAGATAATTGATAAACATGGGGGCATCATCATTAGCACCTTCATGTGCAAAATCAAAGTTATCAATGTTCATTCTACTCTCTTGTTTATTGTCAGCCATGCTAATTATACTTATGTGTTTACTTAGTGTATCCTTTGGGAATTCAAAACCTTAGTTGCTACTCCTCTTAGCCTTTAAAAGTAAGCACTTAAGTATCTACACCCACGGCTCAAATTGGCTAATTATAGAGAGTAGTGGGGTGGGTCTAACATAGTAGAATTATCGAGGGATAGCTCCTTTCGGACTTCTTATGGCTCAATAATGGTAAAGCCGTAGGAAAGTCTAAAAAGACTCCATTATTAAGACCAAAGCTCCCGAGGTGTGCACCATATCCCATATAGTGGGCTCAACAAAATTGATAATAGACCCCAATCCCACTTACCCTAATATAATTAACAAAATCAACCACTAATATGCTACTTAAGGACCTCTCTTCTTAAGTAAGAAAAGAGAAACCAAGTGCTTTCATACCAATGTAATGGGAATGGCCTACGAACTTTGAGAATAGCGGAATTAAGAGAATTAAAGTGAGCATTTTTGTGAGATTACTTTGAGAACATAGAAGGTGAACTTAATTGATGGTGGCAACATGAACATAGTACTTAATTAACTTGGCATGAACAATACTTTTGCAAGAGAGAGAGAGTATTAGAGAACATGACAATAATTGAGGACCGGATTTACTTGGAGCCGTTTGTATTATAGATTCTCCCATCAAGAGAGAATACAATCTTTGTGTTCCTTGTAACCTCGGTGATGCTATGAGAGAGAGTATTAGAGAACATGACAATAATTGAGGACTGGATTTACTTTGGAGCCGGTCCCCCGTTCCAAAAGGCGTTTGTATTATAGATTCTCCCATCAAGAGAGAATACAATGTTTGTGTTCCTTGTAACCTTGGTGATGCTATGAAGATGGAAACCTTCATGCATTACGAGCATAACATAAAATTTGCAAAAAGCATTAACTATCCCAAGTCTTAGTCCCAAGGCCTCAAACACCTTTGAAGGTGGAGAGAGCTAGCAGGGAATAAGGGTAGGGAAGAGGAAGAAGAATCATTCATAGGAGAAAGAAATAGTTCCTCACTTATCATCACTCTTCTTGCTTAGCATAGCATAATAGCATAGTAATGAAGATGAAGAAGATGGCAAGCTTAAGCATTGAAGCATGACTCTTGGTTGGATTTGCATTCCATAGCCAAGAGCGTTGGTGTAGACTCTCTACTTCTCAACAAGCTTGGAGAAGGAGATGGAGCTCTTGCACTTTGCACTTCACACAATGAGAGAGAGTTTGTGTGGTGTGGGAGAGTATACCCCCTCTCATGCTTGGTCCACCTCTCTCTCTCTCTCTTATTATTTAATTATATCATTTGGACATGTGTCCTCTTTTTCTTCTTTGAGAGAAAGAACTTAATTATTTATTTTTATGCATCTAAATTCTCATTGGACCCCTTTAAATCCTATCCAATAGGATTCAAGAACATCATGAGGGCCGCATGTGGAGGATTTTGACATGTGTCTTTTATGCTTCTTAAGTCATTTGTTTTGAATTGAACACTTCAAGCACTTAGTCAATTAAGCATGAAAACATTGGAGATTTCAAGAACCTTAGTCATTTAAGCATGAGAATCACCTCAAGCTTGGGCAAGGTTCCCACAAACACTTTAAGCACTTTAGTTAGCAAGCCGACAAGCACCTCATGCTTGGGTAGGATTCCCACCTCGAGGTCATCCCTAGCTTGCCTAAGGTCAAAGGACTTTTTAACACTAACTTTTGGAGGTCTTCCAATCCCTCCCGTTAATTTGCAATTGATCCATCGCTCGCTTGTCCCTAGTGAAAGGCAAAGGAGGTAGCAAAAAATCTCAAATGAGAACTTCATGAATGCAACAAAGAGAAACTTTAATGGTGCCCTTAGAATAAAAAGTTAATATTGATTGATCCATTCTACTGTAGTGATTGTGCGAGCACATGAACTGAGAACTCATCACTACAACAAACCCTACACCGTCTATGACGTAGAACATAAAGTTTTCTCTACTTCTTTTTAAGTTAAATCTATCTCTTGCATCTTTTGTATTTGTTTTGACGCGTGTTTTTTGTCTGACAGAGAGGAAATATATTCACAACATTGGACATTTCAATTGCATAAGCATGACTCCAACTAGAAAACACTGCAAGGTCCGTTATCTGCATCCAATTCCCCATGCCTATGCGTTTGCTTTGCACAACACATGCTATGGGGCAGGGCAAGGCACGACTTCCATTTCTTATTTTTTTTTTGGAGAGACCACAATGCCAACTCTCCACCATACTTTTGCATGGAACTTATGCATGACATGCACTATATATTTAACATTTTCACTCTGTGACGCTTTGTTGCAAGACGAAATGTTTAGCTATTCACATTGCTTTTATGTAGCTTGACTCAAACATTTTTCTCCAGTTGCACAATTGGACGACACCCATACACGATTATTAGGTCGGTAGTGCAGTTTAATTTTTATAGTCTATTGATGCTTTTTGTATTTTTTGAGTTTGTCAATGCTTCCTTAAGTTAAGTCTAACTACATGTTTTCCTCAGTAGTACATGCTCAATCTGGATCATCATGTATATATACCAAATAGACCGTACATACTTCTTTTCTCATAGTTGGACAATTCAACTTATGTACTCAATACTCGATACACTCTGTACATATTTATTTTGTTCCTAGGTGGTTGATGTCAATCTACGTATGTCCTTGTTTGACAATGCATCTTATATATTGTAAACCAACGTTCTCCTCTACACAACCGTTCTGTAGCACAGAGACAGCCCTTTATCCAAGTTTTTCCTCCTCATATATATTTTGCACCAGGTTTTATGACCGACAATCAAGACCCTCCAACTATGGCAACATTTGACACACACATTCACTCTCTCTCTCTCTCTCTCTCTCTCTCTCTCTCTCTCTACGAGAAATAAGAAAAAATTGAATGCTCTTGATTTAGAGTAATAAATACACATGCAATTCTTTTTTTAAAATTCACCTATGAAGTGAAATCGGACCATTTCACAACAGCTATAGAGGTAACAATCATATATGCAAATTCTTTAAAAAAAAATTTGCCAATGCACTTTGTACTTGTTTACTTCATTACTTCAGTGCTAGATGCTTGATGTTAAATTTGCACATGTCCTGTAATGTTCTATAGCAACGCCAGTTACTCACTATTCGCTAGGTGCAACTCCTACTTGCAGCGGCTCGCGAGCTTAGAACATGCAGAAGGAAGGAGATGCTGCGAGGAAGCCTCGCGTAAAAGCGCAGGAGGAAGGGTTTCAAAAGCGTCACAAGAAGGACAAGCAGGTTTACGCCACTGCTTTGGCAAAGAGGAAGCTGAGCAAGGCCTCCCCTGCTAACCCCTCCAAAAAGCGTATTAAGCTCAGTAACAATGCTTCAAAGGATAAGAATTCCAAGACCCACAGCAATGAGATTGCGGCTCACGAAGAGAACAAGTCTTTGAGCCGCCATATGCTTAAAAAGGTCTGCTCTCCCTTTCGTGAAGGTGACTCATGAGAGTCATGTTTACAATGGGATTCATTATATGAGATGAAATTAACTGTCACTATGTAACTGGAAGGTGTCCTTAGTGCTTGGGAAGTGTGGTATGGAATCGTTTGATAATTGCTTGCCCTTGTGTATACTTTGCGCACTTTCTTCACTTCAGCTAATTCTGATTTAACTGTTCTTGACCTGTAGTGGAGTCAATAGTTACCCATACTTTTGTGTCAAGTGCAGCGGAAGTGTTTAAAAATTTAGCTCGGATCTAGTACTCCACACAAACACAAGGTCACTTTACTTCACTTGAAAGAAGTGAATTGAATGACAGAGAGACGTAGAGAGACGACACGGCATGTGGGGTCCCAAGGGACCCCTTGCTCTGTTTCCAGGGCAAGTACTTGCTTTTTTACTTGCACAAAATGCTAATACAATGATGCTAATACAAAATGCTGAGATGTTGAGTTGCTAATGGGTACTTAATGTAGATGCTGCTTGTTGTTGAGATACTGAAGGATACTGCATAGATGTTTGATATTGTAAGGCTAAGGACTGGGTATTGCCGGTACTTGGTGCTTGGTACTGCGGGTACTGTTGGGTTAGAGGTCATGATGATTCCTATGATGGGCTAGCCAAGCCAAAATGCAAGGGGTGCTAGATGTTGCGGTACTGCGCCGTCGACGACGACGAGGGGTACTTGTATTGCGGTGCTGCTGAGGTGCTAATGGGTACTGTTGGAGATACTTGGTATTGTGACGACGACGACGATGACAAGGTTGTGGGTTGATCTGCTATTGTCGAGGATGGCGATGGTTGAAAAATTGAAAACGTTGGTTGTACTGGAGTGATTTGAAAACGTTGTTGATCCGTGAGGGCTGATCGCTGAATTTAGGGTGCTTAGGGCTGAAAACTCTGGTGGGAGAGGCTGAGGGAAAACGCCAGGGCTGGTTGAAAACGCTAATGGCTGATGGGTACTGCTGAGAAGAGGGTGCTGTCAATATTACTTTGTCTTCTACCTTTCTGCCTTCTCTAGCACCCAAAGGGCTTCTTTTATAGGTCTTTTAGCCATTTGTCCAACCTGCTTTTAATAAATGTCATGTCAAAGTCACTTATTAATAAATGACTTAAGTGACTGTTCATATGCCTATATGTTTAAGTGACTTAACTGTGCAAGTGAGGGTATGCAACTATGATCTGCCTAATCATGCATGTCCTTGTCACGTGACACATCCAACCCTATGTGTCCGTGGACAAGCTACATCATGACTAGGGTTCAGTTCAGTCAAGTCAGTTTAGAATATGAAGTAATCTGGCACTTTTGTGAGTCTATTCGCAGACCATGCATGTCCAGACACGTAGAGTAGATGCATATCCTTTGGTTGCACACAGCATGATCATCAGCATTACCATCAGAATCCATCAGGAGCATTTTTCAGCGCACAGAACCTATTTTTCCTATTTTTGACATTTTTCACTTATTATTTTAAGTGACTTTTGTTGGGAACTGGGTAGGGCAAAATGATTAAAGCATTATATAAGAAAAGCTAGCGCTAGACTTATCTGGCAGAAGAGGAGAAAGTGCACCAAGCAATTCACTTGCAGCAGGCTTCTCTCTCCCCCTCTCAGCAAGAACCAACCCCCTTAAGCCTGGCGTTTTTCAGCACCCACGACCAGCGTTTTTGGGACAGCAGAACCTGGCGTTTTCCAAGGAGTAGGACCAGCGTTTGGAAGCCTTCAAGACAGCGATTTCAGCCCCTACACTTGGCGATTTCATCAGCCATAGATCAGCATTTTTGCAGCAGCGTTTCAGCCCCATCAGGCCAGCATTTCAAGCAAGCAAATTCAGCAATATAGTCAGCCAATTCAGCGTTTTATCAACATCAGATAAGCGTTTTAAGAATAGCAAGGAGTCAGTTGTTTTCAGCATTCAAGACCACAGCAA
The DNA here is from genome assembly GCF_014529385.1 of Adiantum capillus-veneris. NCBI lineage: Eukaryota > Viridiplantae > Streptophyta > Polypodiopsida > Polypodiales > Pteridaceae > Adiantum > Adiantum capillus-veneris. The sequence goes on along the minus strand of NC_140931.1, from coordinate 36,860,445 downwards.
CAGATAGAGGTTCGTCGTCATCGTCACTGTCGTCTTCGAAGCATTCGGTTTTCAGCCCTAGCATCATCATAGTCGTCCTCACCGTCGACATCGACATAGCATCACTCAAACTTGCATCAGCATCTTGTACCAGATTGTGCAATCAATGAATAGACTTCTCTTGCCGACGAGAGAAGGGCTGTTGGAGGAGGGTTTGACAACTTGTCTGGTGTCGTATTCTCTCTTCTCTCTATCTCTCAGATTCATGCACCTTCATTCACAGTGTCTTCACTTTGTTTGTGTCCATTGCACTCTCTCACTAAAGGAATAGAAGGCTCTCCCTTCCGTAAGTAAAAGGAACGCTTGAGCACAGTTCGGAGCACTCATCTTGAGTAAAGTTCAACCCAGTGCACCTTACATTGGTATCAGAGCTTTGGTAGTGTTCTGTATCACTCAAGGAAAGAACCACAAGAACCACAATTTTTTTTGCTTCTTGTGGTCGCACGTAACCCAAGTCCTCTTGGGCGTGTCGATTCCTAATCGTGTTTTTGAAGAGTGACAGGAAATTCAAGAAAGAAGGGCTTGTCCAGCCTCCCCTTGTGCCTCTTTTGACTCATTGAGAGCGGACCGTGCACTTAGCGGCCGGCCAATCGACGTGAGGTGGGAAAAAGAAACCTTGGTGTGAGCGCAAGGCCTCCAAGGGGTGCGCTCGCGGAAAAGAGCAGAACTCGGGTGAAGAGAAGATCCTTCTCTTACACAGATTGCAAGCGAAAGAAGAACCGTAAGAACGTCAAGAACCGCAAGAACTCAAGAACCTCAAGACCCTCAAGAACCTCAAGAACCTCAAGACCCCCAAAAACCCCAGACCCACAAGAACCCAAGTTCCTCGTGAACTTAAGAACCCAGGACTTCAGTGTATGGTCATCACCCGGAGCGGAATGGATACTTTGTATGAAGGTGATGAGCATGAAGAAGGTGACGAAGAATTTTCTGCACCAGGAGGTTTTTTTGACCCTCCCCCTTCTCCATCTACGTCACTGTTTGTACCAAATCCTATGGAAGCTTTGGTCAAGTCGATGATGGACATGATGGCACAACAAGAAGCAAATCGTGTTGCCTTGGAGCGTGAGCGTGATTGAGCGCGCTTGGAGGCCGAAGAAAGACAGACAGAGCTTGCGGCACAGAGTGAACGACGCATGCAAGAGTTGGTCCGACATGTTCTCTCCTTGAAGTCCGAGCCAGCCAAAGATGTTGGTAGTTCCTCAAGTGGTGCAAGCCGAGATTCGGACTCCAACAACCCAGTCACAGAGAAGATCCAGTTCAGTAAGTATGATGGTAAGATGGATGCTACGATTATTCATTCTTGGTTGTATCAATTTAATGCTTATTTTGCGATAACTAAGAAGACAGGAAATAGCAAGGTTTTGACATCAGCTATGTACCTTGCCGGTGATTCCATCAATTGGTATGACGCATGGCAAGAGGCAAGTTGGCCGTACACCTAGAGGAAGCCGAGGATGACGCGCCCCTTTCCTTCAATTGGGCCGACTTCCAAGACGAGCTCGAGGCGCGGTTTATGCCCCCACAGCACCTAGCACAGTTGAAAGACGATTGACGCAGTCTCAAGCAAAATGATATGCCAATTATGTTTTTCTCTAATCGTGTTTTGTAGCTCGGTACTCAATTACGCAAATCGGATGATGAGCGCAAAGAGGCTTTCATTTTCGGGTTGGACGACTATATCAGGTTTGATGTCGAAGTCCTCGACCCAATCGATCTCAACAAGGCGGTAGTGATTGCTCTTGCACAGGAGATAAAGCACAACAAGGGAAAGCCTAAGGAAAATGTCCCAAAGTGATGACGTGGCTGCCAGAAACCCTAATTCTGCAGAAACCCTAAATCTGCCAGAAACCCTAACCCTAGCATGACACGTGGCAGCAGTATGGACGTCCGGAATTTGAGGCGGAATTTGCGCTGGCTGTACGGTAGCTTTTGGACATTGCTTTTTCCACAAATTGAAAGAGAGAGAAGGAGAACTCTTTTGCTTTAATTTTTAGGGCAAGAAAGAGAGAGAACTTGAGAGAGAAAAAAAAGCACAATCTTTTAAGCTTTTGATTTTCAGCTCTTGGGCTCTGCTTTTGGCATCCCTTGTATCTTTAAATAAGCAGGCAGTGCCTCATAACTCAGAGCATATGGACGCAGAGTCTGAGTGAGCGCCTGCCTGTACTTTGAACTAAGATGAATACAAAAAGAAATACGGAAATGGGCGCTAGTCTTTGGGGCCAATATCTCTAGGCACGGAACTCCACCGGGCCAGTGTTGAATCAATTGTGAACTGTGAACTATTTTGAAGTGGTTATTTGGTGCTGTCGTGGTAGATTCTTGACTTGGAGTGTCCAAGTCTGTTACAGTGGTATCAGAGCACGGCCGATTTCTCTTCTATGGAAATCCGATCCCAAATTTTTTTTCCCGCGGCACCTATGGGTTCACGCAAGGATTAGTCGACTCTCTCTGCATCCGGAGATGCAGCAAGGATCACAACGAAGATTCCGGCAAGGAGTATGGCCTGCCTCGGCCTACTCAGGCGGAGCGTCGAGAGATGGAGCGTCGTCAATTGATTGGCGATGCAACAAAGATGATGCTGAATTTTGCGAAGGACCCAAAATTTGCAAAATATATGAGCGAGACTTCTTTTCAGGAAGTGCATGCGCAGTGGCAGAAAACCGCAACACCACCCCCAAAACCGGCTCTTAAGAAACCTTCTGCTCACAAGAAATATTCAGAGAAGGAATTAGAAGAGGTGGTTGATGCACAGATTGCTCAGCTTTTTGACGCGCACAATAAAGCTAAAAGCACGGCAAAAAGCAAAAGAAAGGCACAGACTTCCCGGGTTATTTGGGTTGTCAGTCGGCATTTGAAAAGGCAAAGAAACAGAAGAAGCGTGTTCGATTTGAAGAAGTACCCAGTTCTTCTTCTTCTTCTCCTTCTGACAGTTCTTTTAGCTCATTTGACTCGAGCGAAGAAGAGCGTAAAGGCAAAAAGCGAAGCAAGAAACAACGCTTCGGAAAGGGCAAGAAAAAGGCAAAGAAGTCTAAACCTTGCCTAGTGAGTGACAGTTCTACAGAGGACTCGTCTACAGACAGTTCAGACTCTGACGACAGCAACTTTTATGCAAAGAAGAAGAATTTTCATAAAGCCAACCAATATGACTTTTTGGAAGATAAAAGCAAGAAGGTCCGAGAGTTTAAGGAAGGTGGATAGTCAATTAAATTTGACACGTTTTCGGGATATAGAGACGCTTCGAAGGCTTTGTCTTTTGTGCAGCAGTTTGACATCGCTTTCGCGGGAGGACGCTACTCAGAGCACTTCAAGATTCGGAGAGCTGCCTGTAACAGACTTGGACACTCCAAGTCAAGAATCAACCGCGACAACACCAAATAACCACTTCAAAACAAGTCACAGATCACAATAGATGTACACTGGCCCGGCGGAGTTCTGTGCCTAGAGATATTGGCCCCAAAGACTGGCGCCCCTTTCGGTATTTCTTTTTGTATTAATCAATCATCAAAGTACAAGAGAGCGGTTAGGGTTTCACTCTCAGACTTTGCGTCCAGATGCTCTGAGAAGTGAAGCCCTCACCACTAATTTAAAGGTTACAAGGGATGCCCAAAAGCAGAGCCCCAAAAGCTTTTAAAAATAAAAAGAATCACTTCTCTCTCTCTCTCTTAGAGAGTCTTTTCTCTTTTTTTATAAAAAAAAAGCAAAATTCGCGTCGCTCATCATTTTCCAAAAAAAAAATAAAATAAAATAAAAAAAAATCAGCCTCCACGATTTTCGAAAATTAGGGTTTCTGGCAGAAATTAGGGTTTGCAGGAATTTTAGGGTTTCTGGCAGAAATTAGGGTTTCTGCTATCTGCCACATCATCACTTTGTGACATACCCCCCTCTTGAAAGCATTGTAATCGACCGCGATTACGCCTGCAAAACCGACAAAAGCCATAAACCGTCTTAGCAGACACTGACTGTTAGTACCTACGTACTAGGAATACACATCTAGCACATGTACAAAATCGACAGTCACATCACACGACATCACAGGACATCACTAGACATCACAGGACATCACATGACATTCAACATTCATTCGGATCTTAGACCATGATTTATCGGCAATGTAGCTAGCAATCACATCTAGGTCCAATCGGGACCTCATCGATGTCCAATTGACTAACCCCTATTGCAACCATGTCTATTCGAGATCAATCAGACCAAAATGCTGCAGTCATTTCGTCTATCAGTTCTTGCACTCACAAGAAGTCAAGAACAAATCAGTATCATAATCAGGAATTCCATTTCATAAAGTCATCCAGCAGAATACTGTCAGCTCTCAGTATCCCTGAAGCTCAAAGAGACATCAGTGACTTTAGTATCAGAATCAAGGCATCTGTTGACAAGGGAGCGGAGTAACTCCCCTCTTGTGCATCCCACTGCACCAGATCTTCGGCCAAGCTGAGTTTCTGGGTTCCGTTTGGAGTAGACTATGCTAAACCAAAACATCGAGGTAAAGTTTCACAATCCGAGGAGTATCTGCTAGGTCCTCCTCCTCCATCCACTTCGCATCAAATGCAGGAAAGTTCTTGAACTAAACCAAAAACCGCCTTCGGACTTTACCTTTCTTCGTATCGTTATGTGCCAAAATCGATTCAGGAACAAGGATCTCCTCGTTTTCTTCCACTTCGGGTTGCTCATGAGGCTCCCTATCATCAGGCACATCACCCTTAACAAGGTTCAAGAGACTCACATGCAATGCATTATAAATCCTCCAAGTATCTGGCAGTTTCAATCGGAAGGAGACATCATTTATCTTGTCAGTGATCTGGAAAGGTCCGTAGTATCGCATACTAGGCTTTGGAAAAAGCCTCTCCTTTCCCTTTTTCTTTCGTAGGCGTGCCTTCTCAAAAGTAAGAGCACCCAATCATCCTCCTTCAATTTCAAGTCGCGACGATGGTGATCCGCTGCCTTTTTCTGTCGTTCTTGAGACTCTGCAAAGTCTCGCGAACCTTGGCAAAAGCCGTATCCAAATCTCGCGAATATTCATCCACTTCAAATATCTAATGTTTCGTGCTTAGGAAGGATGGAACCTTCGTAGCACTTTCAACAATCTCACATGGTGTCTTCCCCGTCGAAGAGTGTATCGTGTTATTGTAGACAAATTCCACCAAAGGTAAGTTCTTTTCCCATTGAGTCTTCTGATCCGAGATACAAGACTTCAATAAATCTAAAATCACTGAATTGGCAATCTCAAATTGCCTGTCAGTCTGCAAGTGGAACGATGACGAGAACTGCAACTACGTGTCAATGTTCTCCCAAATTGCCTTTCAAAACAAACTCATAAATCTGGGGTCTCTGTCAGAGACAATCGTCTCAGACCTGCCATGTAATCGGAAAATCATCGTGATCATTCTGTGTTCTTGGGAGATCAAAAATGAAATCCATTGCAATACTTTCCCAGGGGTGGGTGGGTATGGGTAAAGGCTGTAACAATCCCTGTGCCTTATGCCTTTCAAACTTGACCTTTTGGCATACCAAGCAACTGCGCACAAACTCTTCCACATCCTTTTTGAGTCTCGGCCCAAAGAAGTATCTCTCTACCCGCTTCATGGTGGTAGCAATGCCGCGGTGACCCGTAAAAGGTGGATAGTGGCATTTAGTCATAACCTTATCCCTCAACGGCTGTGTAACGCACAACATAGTCTTTTTCATCAAGTAGCCTTCCCGAAGGGAGTATCCAGCTACTGTCTCCCCATCCCGTATCCGTGTGAAAATATCTGCAAAATCTGTATCTGTGGCATACTGATCTATCCTCGAAGCTCCTATGATGTATCGCGGAAATAGCCAGAACCAACGGTTTTCGAGACAAAGCATCTGCCACCACATTCTTTTGTCCTGCACATGGACAATCTGGAAGTGGAACTGTGACAAGATGTTTGCCCACCGCATATGCTTTTCCGAAAGCTGCTTCTGTGACAAGAAGTAGCGCAAACTCTGATGGTCTGTAAAGACAGTAAAATCCGCTCCGAGTAGGTAATGCCTCCACTGAGTAAGAGCATGGATAACTGCCAAAAGCTCTTTCTCATAGATCTGTGCTGTCATCTCCGGCCTAGAGAACAAACGGCTCTCGTAAGTTATGACATGGCCTTCTTGCGGTCTTGACTACGACCACAAGCATCACAATATACTTCAAATGACTTCTGCAAGTCCGGCAAAGTCAAAATAGGTCCTGTAGTCAATTTCTCTTTCAATGTCCGAAAGGCAGTCACCTCTGTAAACTTTCGTATGAACCGCCTGTAGTACGAACACAGTCCCAAGAAGCTTCTAACTTCATGGACATTCCTCAAATCAGGCCAATCACGGATAGTCTCTATCTTGGCCGGGTCCATTTGCACTCCTGCTGCTGCTGACACAATGTGTCCCAAAAAGTGTATCTCTGGTAGGAAAAATTCACTTTTCTTTGCATTCACTAACGTGTGATCTCGTAATGCCTGAAAGACTTGAAGCTGATGATCTCTGTGTTCTGCCTCATTCTTGGAGAAAACAATGATGTCCTCAAAGAAAGTGCCAACAAATAGCCTGTATTCTCGAAAAATCCTGTCCATCATTCGGTTAAATGTCGCAGGAGCATTGGTTAAGCCAAAAGGCATCACCAAAAACTCAAATAACCCAAAAGTCGTCCGAAAAGCAGTTTTGTAGACATCTCTTGGCGCTATCTTGATCTAATGATATCCACTCTTCAAGTCAATCGTGGTAAAGCACGAGGATCCCTGTAACTTGTCGAGTATATCATCGATCTTAGGAATCGGAAATCTGTTCTTGATGGTGATTTCGTTGAGAGTGCTATAATCGATGCACATTCTCCAAGATCCGTCTTTCTTCAAAACCAACAACACTGGAGAGCAATACGGTGAAGTACTAGGCTAGACAAGACCCTTTTCCAAGAGGTCTTTCACTGGGTTCATAATCTTTTCATTTTGTGCGTGGCTCACACGGTAGGGTGGCCGATTCGGTGGCGTGCTTCCGGGTATCAGATCAATGGTCTGATCTTCAGGCCCTCTAAAAAGCAATCGGCATGAGTGTGGAGAAAAATCTTGGCGTTCTTTTGATCAGGTCAAAACATATTCAACCTTTATCCAGCGTTCAGTTCTCTCCCAAAAGAATGAGTAAGAAACTGAAGTTCATCAAGTACAATCTCTAAGCCCTTCATTTATCAAAGTCGCTTTCTCGGCCCGGTAGTCAACCACGGCGTAGTTCTTGTGGTACCAAGGGATCCCGAGTAGAACGTCACTCGCGTGCCCTGAACACCCCTGTCATTGCAAACAAAGTTTGCCAATGCTCGGTGTAATGGCAACATCCCATCCGGGTGCCAGTCGAACTACCTCCGCCTGTGGCGTCAGTCTGTCGGGCGTAATTCCAAATCGAGCCGCCAATTCCAAGTGAAAAGAAGTTGGCCTTGGCTCCTTCAAAAGAGCTTCCTGATCCTTCACTTTGCCCCAAAAAGCGGCAAAGTTTGTACTTTCATTCATTTGATTCGGTGCAAGTCCCACGTCATGTGGTACCAGTTCTGCTTTTCTATCTGCCTTTTCTGCCACATTCCTCAGCTGCTCTCTAACTCTCAGACCTGTCGTCGTCTTTATCATTCTGTTCTTTCTGTGCCTTTTTAGGACACTTCGCGGAGATATGTCCATGTTCCCCGCATCCAAAGCACTTCCCCTCTCTAATGAAGCGAGCTCTCTTCTCAGGAGTAAGCTTTGGTCGTGCATCCTTTTTCTTTGGGTTGCTCTTTTTCCTTCTACTTTCATTCCCAGAAGTCTGTTCGGCTCGTTGTGTCATGGCCTCATCTGTGGGGTAGGTCAGACTGCCAGAGTGAATGGCAAAGCCCCGCTTCGCATGACTCATCAACTCTTGAATAGAAGCTGACTTCTGTTCCAAGCAGTGATCTCGGATCTCTGTAGGTAGACCCAAGGTAAACCGCTCAATCTGTTCTCTGAACGAGATCTTCTTGAATGAAGAGGCAGGTAGAAAAGAGCTCCAGAATCTTTCACAATAAGAATTCACTGTATCGCTCTTGGTCATCCGGAGATGGTTCCAAGCAGCTCGTATATCTCGCTCAAACTCTTGAGTCAACCAAGAAGAAATAAAAAGCCTCTTGAATTTCAGCCATGTAACTGGCATAGTCTTGCTTAATAGAAGCGTGGACCACCAAGTACGAGCATTCCCCTTAAAATAAGAGGCAGCTCTCCGAATCTTGGAGTGCTTTGAATAGCGTCCTCCCGCGAAAGCGATGTCAATCTGCTGTATAAAAGACAAAGCCTTAGAAGCATCTGAGTATCCTGAAAAGTATCAAACTTGATCGAGTGGCCACCTTCCTTAAACTCTCGGACTTTCTTGCTTTTATCTTCGAGAAAGTCATACTGGTTGGCTTTGTGAAAACTCTTCTTGTTCGCATAAAACTTTCCGTCATCGGAATCTGAGCTGTCTGTAGACGAGTCCTCAGTAGAACTGTCAGTCTCTGGGCGAGATGTAGCCTTCTTTGCCTTTTTCTTGCCCTTTCCGAAGCTTTGTTTCTTGCTTCGCTTTTTGCTTTTTTTGTCTTCTTCGCTCGAATCCGAGGAGCTAGAAGAACTGTAAGAAGAAGAAGAAGAAGAACTGGGTACTCCTTCAAATCGAACACGCTTCTCCCGTTTCTTTGCCTTGTCAAAAGTCAACTGACGACCCAAATAACCCGGAAAGTCAAGCTTTTCTTCTGCTTTTTTGCCATGCTTTTTGGCTTTCTTTTGTGTGTCAAAAAGCTGAGCAATCCGTGCATCAACCACATTCTCCAGTTCCTTCTCCGTATATTTTCTTGGAGGCAGAAGGTTTCTTGAGAGCGGGTTTCGGGAGTGGTGTTGTGGTTCTCTGCCACTCCATCTGTACCTCTTCCAAAGAGGTCTGGTTCATATATTTTGCCATCTTCGGGTCCTTGGCAAAATTGAGCATCATCTTTGTTGCATCGCCGATCAACTGGCGACGCTCTATCTCTCGCCGCTCCGCCTAAGTAGGCCAAGGCGGGCCACTCTACCGGAATCTTCGTTGTGATCTTTGCCCGCATCTCCAGATGCAGAGGGAGTCGACTGATCATTGCCTGAAGCAATAGGTGCCGCGGGAAAAAAAATTCGGGGATCGGACTTCCTGTAGAAGAGAAATCGGCCGTGCTCTGATACCAATGTAACAGACTTGGACACTCCAAGTCAAGAATCAACCGCGACAACACCAAATAACCACTTCAAAACAAGTCATAGATCACAATAGATGTACACTGGCCCGGCGGAGTTCCGTGCCTAGAGATATTGGCCCCAAAGACTGGCGCCCCTTTCGGTATTTCTTTTTGTATTAATCAATCATCAAAGTACAAGAGAGCGGTTAGGGTTTCACTCTCAGACTTTGCGTCCAGATGCTCTGAGAAGTGAAGCCCTCACCACTAATTTAAAGGTTACAAGGGATGCCCAAAAGCAGAGCCCCAAAAGCTTTTAAAAATAAAAAGAATCACTTCTCTCTCTCTCTCTTAGAGAGTCTTTTCTCTTTTTTTATAAAAAAAAAGCAAAATTCGCGTCGCTCATCATTTTCCAAAAAAAAAATTAAAAAAAAAATAAAATCAGTCTCCGCGATTTTCGAAAATTAGGGTTTCTGGCAGAAATTAGGGTTTGCAGGAATTTTAGGGTTTTTGGCAGAAATTAGGGTTTTTGCTATCCGCCATGTCATCACTTTGTGACACTGCCTCTTATGTTAAGGGGATGCTCGAACTTGGTGGTCCACGCTTCTTTTAAACAAGAATGCGTCAGTTAAATGGTTGAAATTTAAGAAGCTTATTTCTTCTTGGCTGACTCAAGAGTATGAACGCGATATACGAGCTGCTTGGAACCATCTTCGGATGACCTAGAAAGATATAGTGGACGCTTATTGCGAGAGATTCTGGAGCTCTTTTCTACCTGTCTCTTTATTCAAGAAGATCTCGTTCAGAGAACAGATTGAGTGGTTTACCTTGGGTCTACCTACAGAGATCTGAGATCATTGCTTGGAACAGAAGTCAGCTTCTATTCAGGAGTTGACGAGTCATGCGAAACGGGGTTTTGCCATTCACTGTGGCAGTCTGACCTACCCCATTGATGAGGTCATGACACAACGAGCCGAACAGACTTCACAAATGAAAGTAGAAAGAGAAAGAGCAACCCAAAAAAGAAGGATGCACGACCCAAGCTTACTCCTCAGGAGAGAGCTCGCTTCATCAGGGAGGGGAAGTGCTTCGGATGCGGGGAACTTGGACATATCTCCGTGAAGTGCCCTAAAAAGGCACAGAAAGAATAGAATGACAAGGACGATGAAAGGCCTGAGAGTTCGAGAGCAGCTGAGAAACGTGGAAGAAAAGGCAAGATGAAAACAGGACTGGTTCCTGATTGTGTGGGTACTGATCCCAACACAATGGACGAGAGTACAGAACTTTGCCGAACTTGGGGCAAAGTGAAAGACCAAGAGGCCCTGATCTTCTTTGATGGAGGAACCAAGGCCAACTTCATTTCACCGGAATTGGCGGCGCGGCTCGAGATCACTCCCGATCGAATGGGACCACTTGCGGAGGCAGTTCTAGCGGCACCGGAAGGGACGTGGCCATTACACCCGTCATTGGCAAACTTCGGTTGCATTGTCAGTGTCACGTGACACATCCCAACCCTATGTGTCCGTGGACAAGCTACACCACAGCAGGGTTCAATCAGTCCAGTCAAGTCTAGATTAACAGTGATCCGGCACTTTTGTGAGTCTATTCGTAGACCGTGCATGCCCAGTCACTTAGCATAGATGCATATCCTCCGGTTGCACACAACATGATCATCGGAATTCCCATCAGAATCCATTAGCATCAGTTAGGGGAATTTTCCAGTGCATTTAACCTATTTTCCTATTTTTTGGTTATTTTCACTTATTATTTTTAAGTGACTTTCCAACAAAAGTAGGTAGGGCAATTTTGTTAAGTTAATATATAAGCAAACCCAAGTTAGCACTTTCTGGCAGAAGAGGCAGCAAGAGCACCTTGCTCAACAGGCAACTTCTCAGCAAGACCAACCCCCGCGACTACTCTAGTGTTTCTCCACAGAAGACCTAGCGTTTTTGCATCAGATCAGCCCCGGCGTCATCACGACACAGCAGATCAGCCTAGCGTTTTTGCATTTGCAGAACCCCGGCGAAAGGAGGACCAATTTCAGCCCCTGGCGTTTTTGGATTTCAGCAGCAAATTAAGACCGGCATTATTCACCTAAAGTGTAGCAGATTCAGCCCGTAAAGACCATCAGTTTTCAGCCCTAAGAAACCTCATTTTTCAGCCAAGAAAACGCAGCCAAAACAGTCATTTTCAGCCACCGAAACAGTTCCGAAATTCAGCGATTAGAAGATCTCAGATTTCAGCCATAAGGTCGTCGTCGTCATCACTGTCGTCGTCATCGGCATAGTCCCATTGCATCAGTCCATTGCATACGCATTGTACACCTTTGTGCAATCAAAGTAGACCACTCTCGCCGACGAGAGTGGGGCCTTCGGAGGGGGGTTTTACAACCTCTTGGGTGTCGTATCTCTTCTCTCTCCTTCTCTCAGTCTCATTCACTTGCACGCACAATCCACTCACTTTGTTCGTGACCACAACACTCTACAAGACGGAAAGCTCTCTCTTTCCCTAAAGAACTAAAAGGAACCTTGAGCAATAAAGATCACTAATCTTGAGAAAATACAACATTCATTCCGCTGCCACCTTACATTGGTATCAGAGCTTTGGAAGTGTTCTGCATTACTCAAGGAAAGAACCACAGGAACCACAAGAATTTTTTTTGCTTGTTGCAATCGCACGAAGCCAAGTTTACTTGGGCGTGGCGATTCCTAATCGTGTTTTGTTGAAGAGTGACAGGAATCCCAAGAAAGAAGGGCTTGTCCAGCCTCCCCTTGTGTCTCTTTTCACTCATTGAGAGCGGACCGTGCACTTAGCGGCCGGCCAATCGACGTGAGGTGGGAAAAATCAACCTTGGTGTGAGCGCAAGGCCGCCAAGGGGTGCGCCCGCGGAAAAGGGTAGAACTCGGGTGAAGAGAAGATCCTTCTCAACGCGATTTGCAAGCGAAAGAAAACCTCAAGAACCTCAAGAACTCAAGAACCTTAAGAACCCAAGACCCTCAAGAACCCAAGTTCCTCGTGAACTTAAGAAACCAAGACCCTCAAGAACCCAAGTTCCTCGTGAACTTAAGAACCAAAGACCACAAGAACCCACGACTTCAGAATGATCATCACTCGAAGCGGAATGGATACTTCGCTTGGTGGTGATGAGCATGAGAGAGGCGAAGAAGAATTTTCCCCACCAGGAGGTTTTTCCGACCCTTTCCCATCTACGACAAAGATTGCACTAACTCCTCTGGAGGAGTTGGACCAAGAAAGAGAAGCAGAAAGAAAAGTCTACGAAGAAGATATAGCAGCCATCGAGCGTAAGTACCAAGAAAGAAGGGCAGCCATAGAAGCAGAATTTTATCGCGAGAACAAAGCACAAATGCAAGAGTTATTGCGACTCTTTTCTCAAGCTCAGGCACAGATGCAACAGAATCGGAAAAAGGAGACTCTCTCAGTCTCTTCTTCTCCAAAGCAAGACCCACAGGATTTGCAGGATTGTGTGAAGCATGATGATGATTTGATTGACAATGACTTGCATGATGATTTGAAGCACAATGATAAGCATGATGATTTGGATGCCAATGATTTGCATAATGATTTGGATGACAATGACAAGCATGATGATTTGCATGATCAAGATGTGATTTCTTACAAGCATGATGAGTTGTATGAAGATGATGTGATTGTTCACAAGGATGATGTGTTAGTGGATGCTTTTCCTAGCGAAACTAACCTCGTTGTAGATTCGATCAATCACGAAGATCCGATCTTGGCTTTCGAGTCGAGGTCTAAAGAACCCCCATAGGACGATTCGATCATTCAAGAAGAAGAGATCTTGGCTCTCGAGCCTAGGTCCACAGATCCCCCACAAGAAGATTCGATAGATCCCGAAGAAGCGATCTTGGCTCTCGAGCCTTGGTCCACAGAACCCTCACAAGAAGTATTATGTGTTCGCATGATTGATACGCATGCATTGTTCGAGTGTTTCATTCGTGAAGGTTTTCTGTATTTTAGTCAGCATCGTTATGTGATTCCTTTTACTAGGCATGACATACTGTATGTTGAGCATGTTTCTCTCATGGATGAGCACGAATGTATGCGGATTGTTCATGAAAAGTTGAAAAGTTTGTATGTCAGGAAGTCACATTCCATGTTTCTTCCGTGGCATGACACAGTTTTCGAAAGAGCACATGATAGTATGAGCACCAAGCATGGGCATTTTCATTATGATTTGCCACAGTTGATTGATTTCGATCAAACAAAAAAGATTCGAGCGCATTGTTTGCATGTGTTTGATGAACGGGTTGTCACTCCGTCTCTATGTTCATCTACATTGCATACACAGTCTTTAGAGAAGATTTTTTTCCTTCACTTTACATGGAATGGGTATGTTCATGGTTTTGTGTTGGAGATGGTTTCAGGAATTTTCAGCCATGGAGATTCTTGTAGATGGAAGAAGCACGACTCTACACGAAGTTGAAGCAAGGAAGGAGATTCAGAAGATTTTGTGTCGCTTTCGGCGCGGCCCAAAGAAGCAAGCGTTGCAGACCTTTATGAAGTTCAAGTACCGCACGACCCACACATCAGAGTGGGCCGGCGAAGAGTCCCTTCCAGGATTCCGGATGCTGTTGGCGATCTCCCTCGACGCCATACAGTTCGGTACCAGTACCTCACTTTGAAAAGGAGGGGATGTCACGTGACACATCCCAACCCTATGTGTCCGTGGACAAGCTACACCACAGCAGGGTTCAGTCAGTCCAGTCAAGTCTTGATTAACAGTGATCTGGCACTTTTGTGAGTCTATTCGTAGACCGTGCATGCCCAGTCACTTAGCATAGATGCATATCCTCCGGTTGCACACAACATGATCATCGAAATTCCCATCAGAATCCATTAGCATCAGTTAGGGGAATTTTCCAGTGCATTTAACCTATTTTCCTATTTTTTGGTTATTTTCACTTATTATTTTTAAGTGACTTTCCAACAAAAGTAGGTAGGGCAATTTTGCTAAGTAAATATATAAGCAAACCCAAGTTAGCACTTTCTGGCAGAAGAGGCAGCAGGAGCACCTTGCTCAACAGGCAACTTCTCAGCAAGACCAACCCCCGTGACTACTCTGGCGTTTTTCTCCACAGAAGACCTAGCGTTTTTGCATTAGATCAGCCCCGGCGTCATCACGACACATCAGATCAGCCCCGGCGTCATCACGACACAGCAGATCAGCCTAGCGTTTTTGCATTTGCAGAACCCCGGCGAAAGGAGGACCAATTTCAGCCCCTGGCGTTTTTGGATTTCAGCAGCAAATTAAGACCGGCATTATTCACCTAAAGTGTAGCAGATTCAGCCCGTAAAGACCATCAGTTTTCAGCCCTAAGAAACCTCATTTTTCAGCCAAGAAAACGCAGCCAAAACAGTCATTTTCAGCCACTGAAACAGTTCTGAAATTCAGCGATTAGAAGATCTCAGATTTCAGCCATAAGGTCGTCGTCGTCATCACTGTCGTCGTCATCGGCATAGTCCCATTGCATCAGTCCATTGCATACGCATTGTACACCTTTGTGCAATCAAAGTAGACCACTCTCGCCGACGAGAGTGGGGCCTTTGGAGGAGGGTTTTACAACCTCTCGGGTGTCGTATCTCTTCTCTCTCCTTCTCTCAGTCTCATTCACTTGCACGCACAATCCACTCACTTTGTTCGTGACCACAACACTCTACAAGACGGAAAGCTCTCTCTTTCCCTAAAGAACTAAAAGGAACCTTGAGCAATAAAGATCACTAATCTTGAGAAAATACAACATTCATTCCGCTGCAACCTAACAGTCAGGGGTTTGGGGCATGAGGACTTTTACATAATGCTTTTGGAAGGTTGTGATGTTTTCTTGGGATTTCCCTGGTACCGCAAGAACAATGCGGTGGTCGACTATTGGGCGAGGAAAGCGACATTGACTACAGAGAAGGGCAGAACCATTGTAGTTGACATTAAACTGAAGGGCGAGTCTATCCCTATTGTATCGGCCTTGGCCATTTCTAAATTAATGAAATCTAGTCTGTTTGTTCACTTGATTTTTATGAAAGAGTTGAGTGATGAGGATAGGAAAAATATGTCTAAACTTTATAAAGAACGCCAAGATTTTCTCCACTCTCACGCCGATTGCTTCTTAGAGGGTCTACCAGGCGAGTTACCACTTGCTTGTCCTGAAGATCATACCATTGATCTGATACCTGGAAGCACGTCACCGAACCGGCCACCTTACCGTGTGAGCCGAGCACAAAATGAAGAGATTATGAACCAAGTGAAAGACCTCTTGGAAAGGGTCTTGTCCAGCCTAGTACTTCACTGTATTGCTCTCCAGTGTTGTTGGTTTTGAAGAAAGACGGATCTTGGAGAATGTGCATCGATTATAGAGCTCTCAACAAAATCACCATCAAGAACAGATTTCCGATTCCTAGGATCAATGTTATATCGACAGATTACAAGGATCCTCGTGCTTTAGCAAGGTTGATTTGAAGAGTGGATATCATCAGATCAGAATCGCGCCAGGAGACGTCTAGAAGACAACATTTTGGATGACTTTTGGGTTATTTGAGTTTTTGGTGTTGCCTTTTGGCTTAACCAATGCTCCTGCGACATTTAACTGGACGATAGACATGATTTTTCGAGAGTACATGCTATTTGTTGGCACTTTCTTTGATGATATCATTGTTTTCTCCAAGAATGAGGCAGAACATAGAGATCATCTGCTTCAGGTCTTTCAGGCATTACGAGATCACAAGTTAGTGATTAATGCAAGAAAAGTGAATTTTTCCTACGTGAGATACACTTTTTGGGACACATTGTGTCAGCAGCAGGAGTGCAAATGGATCCGGCCAAGATAGAGACTATCCGTGATTGGCCCGATTTGAAGAATGTCCATGAAGTTAGAAGGTTTTTGGGACTGTGTTCGTACTACAGGCGGTTCATTCGAAAGTTTGCAGAGGTTGCTTCCCCTTTGCATATCTTCACTTAGAAAGAAGTCCCTTTCTTGTGGGGACCCACAGAGGTGACTGCCTTTCAGACTTTGAAAGAGAAATTGACTACGGGACCAGTTTTGACTCTGCCGGACTTGCAGAAGTCTTTTGAAGTATATTGTGATGCTTGTGGTCGTAGTCTGGGTGCGGTCTTAATGCAAGAAGACCATGTCATTGCTTACGGAGAGGCGATTGTTCTCAAGGCCGGAAATGACAGCACAGATTTATGAGAAAGAGCTTTTGGCGGTTATCCATGCTCTTACTCAGTGGCAGCATTACCTACTTGGAGCGGATTTTACTGTCGTTACAGACCATCAGAGTTTGCGCTACTTCTTGTCACATAAGCTGCTATCGGAAAAGGCAGATGAGGTGGGCAAACATCTTGTCACAGTTTCACTTCTAGATTGTCGATGTTCAGGGAAGGAAGAATGTGGTGGCAGATGCTTTGTCTTTGGAGTCGTTGGTTCTGGCTATTTCCGCAATACATCATAGGAGCTTCGAGGATATGGTCGACCAGTATGCCATAGATACAGATTTTGCAGACGTTTTCACACGGATACGAACGGGGAGACAGTAGCGGGATATTCCATTCGGGATGGGTACTTGATGAGAAAAACCATGTTGTGCGTTACACAGCCGTTGAGGGAAAAGGTTTTGAAGAAAGACGGATCTTGGAGTGCATCGATTATAGAGCTCTCAACAAAATCACCATCAAGAACAGATTTCCGATTCCTAGGATCGATGATATACTCGACAGATTACAGGGATCTTCGTGTTTTAACAGGATTGATTTGAAGAGTGGATATCGTTAGATCCGAATCGCACCGGGAGACGTCTACAAGACAACCTTTCGAACGACTTTTGGGTTATTTGAGTTTTTGGTGATGCCTTTTGGCTTAACCAATGCTCGTGCGACATTTAACCGGATGATGGACATGATTTTTCGAGAGTACAGGCTATTTGTTGGCACTTTCTTTGACGATATCATTGTTTTCTCCAAGAATGAGGCAGAACATAGAGATTATCTGCTTCAGGTCTTTCAGGCATTACGAGATCACAAGTTAGTGATTAATGTGAAGAAAAGTGAAATTTTCCTATCAGTGATACGCTTTTTGGGACACATTGTGTCAGTAGCAGGAGTGCAAATGGATGCGGCCAAGATAGAGACTATCCGTGATTGGCCCAATTTGAAGAATGTCCATGAAGTTAAAAGCTTCTTGGGATTGTGTTCCTACTATAGGCGGTTCATTCGAAAGTTTGCAGAGGTTGCTTCCCCTTTGCATATCTTGATATAGAAAGGAGTCCCTTTCTCGTGGGGACCCACAGAGGTGACTGCCTTTCAGACTTTGAAAGAGAAACTGACTACGGGACCAGTTTTGACTTTGCCGGACTTGCAGAAGTCATTTGAAGTATATTGCGATGCTTGTGGTCGTAGTGCGGGTGCGGTCTTAATGCAAGAAGGCCATGTCATTGCTTACGAGAGCCGATTGTTCTAAGGCCGAAAATGCTAGCACAGATTTATGAGAAAGAGCTTTTGGCGGTTATCCATGCTCTTACTCAGTGGCGGCACTACCTACTCGGAGCGGATTTTATTGTCTTTAGAGACCATCAAAGTTTGCGCTACTTCTTGTCGCAGAAGCAGCTATCGGAAAAGCAGATGCGGTGGGCGAACATCTTGTCACAGTTTCACTTCCAGATTGTCCAGGTGCAGGGACAGAAGAATTTGGTGGCAGATGCTTTGTCTCAGAAGCCGTTGGTTCTGGCTATTTCCGCAATACATCATAGGAGCTTCGAGGATATGGTCGACCAGTATGCCATAGATACAGATTTTGCAGACGTTTTCACACGGATACGAATGGGGAGACATTAGCGGGATATTCCATTCGGGATGGGTACATGATGAGAAAAACCATGTTGTGCGTTACACAGCCGTTGAGGGAAAAGGTTATGATTGAATGCCACTGTCCACCTTTTACGGGTCACCGCGGCATCGCTACCACCATGAAAGGGGTAGAGAGATACTTCTGTTGGCCGAGACTCAAGAAGGATGTAGAAGAGTTTGTGCGCAGTTGCTTGGTATGTCGGAAGGTCAAGTTTGACAGGCACAGGGATTGTTACAGCCTTTGCCCATACCCACCCGCCCCTCGAAAAGTATTGCGATGGATTTTTTTTTTGATCTCCCGAGAACACAGAGTGGTCACGATGGTATCTGGATTGTTGTTAACAGATTTAGCAAACAGGTTCATTTCATTCTAGTGAAGAAAATTGTCAAGCTGGATCACTTAGCCAGACTGTTTATGGCCCAAATTTTCAGATTACATGGCATGCCTGAGACGATTGTCTTCGACAATAACCCCAGATTTACGAGTTTGTTTTGGAAGGCAATTGGGGAGAACATTGGCACGCGGTTGCAGTTCTCGTCATCGTTCCACCCGCAGACTGACGGGCAATCTGAAATTGCCAATTTAGTGATTTTAGATTTATTGAAGTCTTATATCTCGGATCAGAAGACTCAATGGGAAAAGTATCTACCTTTGGTGGAATTTGCCGACAATAACACGATACACTCTTCGACGGGGAAGGCGCCATTTGAGATTGTTGAAGGTGCTGCGAAGGTTCCACCCTTCCTAAGCACGAAAGATAAGATTTTTGAAGCGGATGAGTATACGCGCGACTTAGACACGGCTTTTGCCAAGGTCCGCGAGGCTTTGCAAAAATCTCAAGAATGACAGAAAAAGGCAACGGATCGCCATCGTCGCGATTTGAAGTTGAAGGAGGATGATTGGGTGCTCTTACGTTTTGAGAAGGCACGCGTGAGAAAGAAGAAGGGAAAGGAGAGGCTTTTCCCAAAGCTTAGTATGCAATACTACGGACCTTTCCAGATCTCTGAAAAGATCAATATGTCTCCTTCCGACTGAAACTGCCTGACGCTTGGAGGATTCACAATGCATTCCATGTGAGTCTCTTGAAACCTTTTAAAGGTGATGTGCCTGATGATGGGGAGCCCGATGAGCAACCCGAAGTGGAAGAAAATGAGGAGATCCTTGTTCTTGAATAGATTTTGGCACATAAGGACACGAAGAATAAAGGTAAAGTCGGAAGGCGGTTCTTAGTTACGTTCAAGAACTATCATGCATTGGATGCGAAGTGGATGGAGGAAGAGGACCTAGCAGATACTCCTCTGATTGCGAAACTTTACCTCTGAAGCTTTTGGTTTAGCATAGTCTACTCCAAATGGAACCTAGAAATTAGCTTGGTTGGAGATCTGGTGCAATGGGATGCACAAGAGGGGAGTTACTCCGCTCCTTTGTCAACAGATGCCTTGATTTTTGAATACTAGAGTCATCTCTTTGAGCTTCAGGGATACCGAGAGCTGACAGTACTCTGCTTATGACTTTATTAAATGGAATTCCTGAATATAAAACTGATTTGTTCTTGACTTGTTTGTAAGTGTAGGAACTGATAGATGGAATGACTGCAACATTTTGGTCTAATTGATCTCGAATAGACATGGTTGCAATAGGGGTTAGTCAATCGGACATCGATGAGGTCCTAACTGGATCTAGATGCGATTGCTAGCTACATTGCCGATAAATCATGGTCTAAGATCCGAACGAATGTTGAATGTCATGTGATGTCCTGTGATGTCCTGTGATGTCTAGTGATGTCCTGTGATGTGAATGTCGATTGGTACATGTGCTAGATATGTGTTCCTAGTACGTAGGTACTAACAGTCAGTGTTTGCTAAGACGGTTTATGGCCTCTGTCTGTTTTGCAGGCGTAATCGAGGGCGATTACAATGCTTTCAAGAGGGGGGTATGTCACGAAGTGATAACATGGCTGCCAGAAACCCTAATTTTGTTGAAACCCTAATTCTGCCAGAAACCATTAACCCTGACATGACACGTGGTAGCAGTACGGACGTCCAGAATTTGCGGCGGAATTTGCGCTGGCTGTACGGCAGCTTTTGGACATTGCTTTTTCCACACAAATTGAAAGAGAGAGAAGGAGAACTCTTTTGCTTTAATTTTTAGGGCAAGAAAGAGAGAGAACTTGAGAGAGAGAAAAAAAAAGCACAATCGTTTGAGCTTTTGATTTTCAGCTTTTGGGCTCTGCTTTTGGCATCCCTTGTATCTTTAAATAAGGAGGCAGGGCCTCATAACTCAGAGCATCTGAACGTAGAGTCTGAGTGTGAGCGCTGCCCGCACTTTTGCACTTTGAACTCAGATCAATACAAAAAGAAATACTGAAAGGGGCGCCAGTCTTTAAGGCTAATATCTCTAGGCACGAAACTCCGCTGGGCCAGTTTTGAATGAATTGTGAACTGTGAACTGTTTTGAAGTGGTTATTTGGTGCTGTTGCGGTAGATTCTTGACTTGGAGTGTTCAAGTCTGTTACAGAAAACAAGACTTCCTCTCAGACTTCTCAGAACGGTAAGAACGGTAACTCTTCTAACCAATCTTCCAATAGTCTCTCAAAAAAGAACTCTCCAAGTGAACCTAAGGGTAAGGCTAACACAATTGCTAAACCTAAGCTCACTCCAGATGAAAAGGTAGAACAAGGAATTTTAGGAGGATACATCACGTCGGAAGAGCAAAGCACTTATTCTAAGGAAAGTCGTCGTTTTCATTGTCACATCAAGGGTCACATAAAAAGAATATGTCTTAAGCTTGAATCGAATGAATCTAAAGAACCCACAAAACCCACTTCCTTTGTCAATGCAATAAATGAGAACACGAGTGTGACCCAAGTCTCTCATGATCCTCCCGTTGATGAGTCTCTCATTAAGTGTTATGGTCATGTGAATGGTCAGCGTTTTGTCATATTGTTTGACCCAGGCAGTATGCATGGTTTGATTAGTGACTCTCTTGTCGAAAGAGCCCGCTTGGAAGTTCGCAAGACATCTCCTTTCGAGGTGTCTGGCTTCTCTCCTTGTATGGACGCTCTCATCACGCAAGAGTGCCTTGATGTTTTGTTCACTGTTCAATAAGTATCCTTCCGCATAAAATTTGGAGTCTCTCCTCTTTCAGGATATGATATGCTTTTGGGCATTCGATGGTTTCGTGAGCATAATCCTCTCATTGATTGGGCAGCTAATACGTTCACTTTCAATGCTAAAAGTGACTCTTCCATTGTCATTTGTGGGGAGCAAGTTGTTCATTCTTCATCTCTCATTTCTAATGTGTAGGCGAAGATTGACTAGATTCAGGAGAAGGAGACTCTCTCAGTCTCGTCTTCTCCACAACAAGACACACATGATTTGGATGATAATGATAAGCATGAAGATGAGTATGATGATTTGCATGATCAAGATTTGATTTCTCACAAGCATGATGATTTGCATGAAGATGATGTAATTGTTCACAAGGATGATGTGTTATTTGATACTTTTTCTAGTGAAGCTAACCTCATTGCAGATTCGATCAATCACCAAGAACCGATCTTGGCTTTCGAGTCGAGGTCCACAGAACCCCCACAGGAAGATTCGATCAATCACGAAGAACCGATCTTGGCTCTCGAGCCGAGGTCCAAAGAACCCTCACACGAAGTACTATGTGTTCGCAGTACTATGTGTTCGCATGATTAGCCCGCACGCATTGTTCGAGTGTTTCATTCGTGATCGTTTCCTGTATTTTAGTCGGTGTCTTTATGTGATCCCTTTTCACAATTGTACGTTGAGCACGATTCACTCATGAATGAGCACGGATGTATGCGGATTTCTCATGAAAAGCTGAAAAGTATGCATTCAAGGAAGTCACATTCCATGTCTCTTCCTTGGCACGACAGTCATAGAAAGAGAGCACAAGAAGGATTGAGCTTCAAGCATCGGCATGTCCATTGTGATTTGCCACAGTTGATTGATTTAGATCAGAAAGAAAATATTCGATCTCATTGTTTGCATGTGTTTGACACTCTGTCTCTATGTTCATCTACATGCACAATTTTTTCCAAGGAATATAATTTTTCGAGTCACTTTACATGGAATGGGTATGTTCATGTTTTTGTATTGAAAGTGGTTTCAGGAATTTTCATCCTCGGAGATTCTTGAAGAAGGTAGATGCATGACTATAGACGATGATGAAGCATTGAAGGAGCCACAGATGACTTTGTGTGGCTTTCGGCGCGGCCCAAAGAAGCAAGCATTGCATACCTTTATGAAGTTCAAGTATCGCATGACCCACGCATCGGAGTGGGCCAGCGAAGAGTCCTTCACAGGATTCAAGACGCTGTTGGCGATCTCCCTCGATGCCATACAGTTCGGTACCAGTACCTCACTTTGAAAAGGAGGGGATGTCACGTGACACATCCAACCCTATGTGTCCGTGGACAAGCTACAGCATGACCAGGGTTCAGTTCAGTCAAGTCAGTCTAGAATAGGAAGTGATCTGGCCCTTTTGTGAGTCTGTTCGCAGACCGTGCATGTCCACACACTTAGAGTAGATGCATATCCTCTGGTTGCACACAACATGATCATCAGCATTACCATCAGAATCCATCGGGAGTATTTTCTAGTGCACAGAACCTATTTTCCACATTTTTCACTTATTATTTTAAGTGACTTTTGTTCGGAATTGGGTAGGGCAAAATGACTAAAGCATTATATAAGAAAAGCTAGCGCTAGACTTGTCTGGCAGAAGAGGAGAAAGTGCGCTAGGCAATTTACTTGCAGCAGGCTTCTCTCTCCTCCTCTCAGTAAGAACCAACTATAGAAACAGGGGACCCGGGGACGTGGCCCTTTTTGGTAGGGACGCAACGGGGGACGCGGGACGAGACGGGGCACATGGGACGCAGGTCCCTGTTGACACTTGCAAGCGGGACGCGGACAGGGGACCCCAAACCCTTTTTTTAGGCTTTTCAGAGTCTTGAGCTATATGCCAATGTCTCCCACCAAACTCTTCTAACCCACTCTTCACTTGTACATCATTACTTTTTCCCCTTTGAGTACGATGATTGATCATCACGTCAACATGTGCGGCGCGTGCTCGCCTGTCACGTGACACATCCCAACTCCATGTGTCCGTGGACAAGCTACACCACAACAGGGTTTAGTCAGTTCAGTCAGTTTAGATTAGCAGTGATCTGACACTTTTGTGAGTCTATTCGTAGACCGTGCATGCCCAGTCACTTAGCATAGATGCATATCCTCCGGTTGCACATAGCATGATCATCAGTATTCCCTTCGGAATCCATCAGATTCAGTCAGGGGAATTTTCCAGTGCATTTAACCCATTTTCCTATTTTTGGTTATTTTCACTTATTATTTTTAAGTGACTTTCCAACAAAAGTAGGTAGGGCAATTTTGCTAAGTTAATATATAAGCAAACCCAAGTTAGCACTTTCTGGCAGAAGAGGCAGCAGGAGCTTCCCGCTCAACAGGCAACTTCTCAGCAGTACCCCCAGCACACCCAGCGTTTTTGGAGTTCATCCTCGCCGGGCCATTTCCCACCTTGGCGTTTCCTCTTTTGCAGTCATCGCCATCGCCCTCAGCACCCTAGCGTTAGTAGATTGTTGCCATCGCCAGGAACCCATCACCATCAGCGTTTTTCAGCCACTACTAACGCCAGCATCATCAAGCACTTCAGCGTTTTTGCTTTGTAGAGTCAGATCAGCCTCGCATGCATCAGATCCATCAGCGTTTTGGGATTGCAGATACAAATCAGCCTAGCGTTTTGGTGAAGGACAGATTCAGCCAGCGTTTTGTGTTTTCAGCCCTAAGCCACTTCAGACCACAGTGTTTTCAGCCTCATGCACAGTAGCAGAACCACCCCAAGTTGGTTGCAGATGTTCCCCCATTTTCAGCCATAAAAACGCAGCCAAAACAGTCATTTTCAGCGACCGGAACAGTCCCAAAAAACAGCAGATAGAAGACTACAGATTTCAGCCATCGAGTTGTCGTCGTCATCACCGTCGTCGTCATCGGCATAGTCCCATTGCATCAGTCCATTGCATATGCATTGTACACCTTTGTGCAATCAAAGTAGACCACTCTCGCCGACGAGAGTGGGGCCTTCGGAGGAGGGTTTTACAAACTCTTGGGTGTCATATCTCTTCTCTCTCCTTCTCTCAGTCTCATTCACTTGCACGCACAATATCCACTCACTTTGTTCGTGATAATAGCACTCTCCATAAGACGGAAAGCTCTCTCTTTCCCTAAGAACTAAAAGGAACCTTGAGCAATAAAGATCACTAATCTTGAGAAAATACAACATTCATTCCGCTGCACCTTACATTGGTATCAGAGCTTTGGAAGTGTTCTGCATTACTCAAGGAAAGAACCACAAGAATTTTTTTTGCTTGTTGAGATCGCACAAACCCAAGTTTACTTGGGCGTGGCGATTCCTAATCGTGTTTTGTTGAAGAGTGACAGGAATCCCAAGAAAGAAGGGCTTGTCCAACCTCCCCTTGTGTCTCTTTTCACTCATTGAGAGCGGACCGTGCACTTAGCGTCCGGCCAATCGACGTGAGGTGGGAAAAAGCAACCTTGGTGTGAGCGCAAGGCCGCCAAGGGGTGCGCCCGCAGAAAAGGGTAGAACTCGGGTGAAGAGAAGATCCTTCTCCAACGCGATTTGCAAGCGAAAGAAACCCTTAAGAACCTGAAGATCCTCAAGAATCCAAGAACTCCAGAACCTCAAGAACCTCAAGACCCTCAAGAACCAAGTTCCTCGTGAACTTAAGAACCAAAGATCCTAGTGCATGGTCGTCACCCGAAGCGGCATGGATACTTCGCATTCAGGTGATGAGCATGAGAGAGGTGACGAAGGATTCTCCCCACCAGGAGATTTTTCCAACCCTCCCCCTTCACCATCTACGCCACGAGTTGTCCTCACTCCTCTGGAGATGATGGTCAAGTCGATGTTGGACATGATGGCACAAGAACAAGAAACGAATCGAGTTGCATTGGCACAACTCGCAAGCAAAGCAAAAGAACAAGCAGCAAAGGACCGTGCACAAGAAGCCAAGGACCGCGAGCGCGATGCAAGAAACGCCACACTTGCTGCAAAAAAAGAAGAAAATCGACTTGCTCAGGATTCTCCCCACCAGGAGATTTTTCCAACCCTCCCCCTTCACCATCTACGCCACGAGTTGTCCTCACTCCTATGGAGATGATGGTCAAGTCGATGTTGGACATGATGGCACAACAACAAGAAACGAATCGAGTTGCATTGGCACAACTCGCAAGCAAAGCAGAAGAACAAGCAGCAAAGGACCGTGCACAAGAAGCCAAGGACCGCGAGCGCGATGCAAGAAACGCCACACTTGCTGCAAAAAAAGAAGAAAATCGACTTGCTCAGGAACGTGAGCGCATTGCTCTTGCCGCAAAACAAGAAGAACATCGACTTGCTCTCGAATGCGAGCGCGCTGAACGAAAAGAACGCAAAGCAGAAAGGGATGCCGAGCGAGAAGCTCAAAGGGAGATTCGTAATCAAGAATTTATTTTCCAAGTCCTAGCCTCGAAGACTGAACCACCCAAAGATCGTGGGAGTTCGTCAAGTGGCGCAAGCCACGATGCGGATTCACACATTCCAGTCACAGAGAAGTTGACTTTCAGTAAGTATGACGGTAAGATGGATGCTATTGTTATTCATTCTTGGTTGCATCAATTTAATGCTTATTTTGCGACAACTAAGAAAACAGGCAATAGCAAAGTTTTGACGGCAGCTATGTACCTTGCCGGTGATGCCATAAATTGGTACCAGGCATGGTAAGAGGCACAGCTAGCCGCGCACCTAGAGGCAGCCGACGATTTCACGCCCCTCTCTTTTAGTTGGTCTGATTTCCAAGACAAGCTCAAGGCGCGGTTTATGCCACCTCAGTACCTTGCACGATTGAAGGACGATTGGCGAGCTCTCAAGCAAAATGGTATGCCGGCTATATCCTTTTCTAATCGTGTTTTGCAGCTAGGTACTCAATTACGCAAATCGGATGCGAAGGGCAAGGAGGCATTTCTTTACGGATTGGACGAGTATATCAAGTATGATGTCAAGGTACTCGATCCAATCGATCTCAACAAAGCGGTAGCAATTGCTCTCGCCCACGAGATGAAGCACAACAAGGGAAAGCCCAAGGAGAACAAGACTTCCACAAGTACCTCGCAGACTTCTCAGAACCCGCAGAATGGTAAGAACGGTAAGAATGGTAAGAATGATATCTCTTCTAACCAATCTTCCAACAATCTCTCATCAAAGAATTCTTCCAATGAATCTAAGGGTAAGGCTAACACAACTGCTAAACCTAAGCTTACTCCAGATGAAAAGGTAGCACAAGGAATTGTAGGAGGATACATCACGTCAGAAGAACAAAGCACTTATTCTAAGGAAGGTCGTTGTTTTCATTGTCACATTAAGGGTCACATAAAAAGAACATGTCCTAAGTATGAATCGAATGAATCTAAAGAACCCACAGCACCCACTACATCTATCAATGCAATGAATGATAACACGATTGTGTCCACAGTTTCTCAGGACCCTCCCATTGATGATTCTCTCATTAAATGTTATGGTCGTACGTCGGGGCACCGTTTTGTCATATTGTTTGACCCAGGTAGTATGCATGATGTGATCAGTTCCTCTCTTGTTGAGAAAGCGCGCCTCGAAGTTAGTCCGAGATCTCCTATTGAGGTCTCTGGCTTTAGTCCTGGTATGGACGCTCTCATCACGGAAGAGTGCCTTGATGTGTTGTTTGCAATTCAACAGACTGCCTTCACTAGAAGATTTGTTGTTTCTCCTCTCTCAGGATGTGATATGATTTTAGGCATTCGATGGTTTCGTGAAACTGATGCTTTCATCAATTTTGCGGCTAACACTATCACTCTCAATGCCGACGGTGATTCTCCTACTGTCTTTCATGGAGTGGACACTGCTCCTTCTCCATCTCTCATTGCTAATATGCAGGACAAGGTTGAAAGGATTCGAGATAAGGAGACTCTCTCAGTCTCTTTTTCTCCACAGCATAACACACAGAACTTGCATGATTATGAGAAGCATGATGATTTGAAGGTAATGATTTGCATAATGATTTGGATGACAATGACAAGCATGATGATTTGCATGATCAAGATGTGATTTCTCACAAGCATGATAAATTGCATGAAGATGATGTGATTGTTCACAAGGATGATGTGTTAGTTGATGCTTTTTCTAGCGAAGCTAACTTGTAACAAACTGTTGACGTGTCAAAGCCTAAAGAATGGAGTCAACGTATATATGTGGCCGAGGGGCCCAAACCCTAATGTCTGCCAAAAACCCTAACTGCTGAAACCCTAATGTTGGAAACCCTAACCCTAAAACCTACAAACCCTAATTCTGAAAACCCTAACCCTAAAACCTGCAAACCCTAATTTCTTTCAAAAACCCTAACCCTAACTCTAAGGCAACATACAAATTCCGAAAATTGCGCTGACATGATGATGTGGCAGGCTGTACGGATTTTCACGTTTTGCGTTGGCTGATGACGTGGCAGGCTGTACGGATTTCCGTAAATTGCGCTGACAGCTTTTTGGCTTTGCTTTTGAACCAGAAGCTTTTGAGTTTCAAAGGCTTTTTACTATAACTGCTTTTCAGGCCAAGGGCCTTTAAATATGAGGCCAGGGCTCATTCTCTGGCATGCTTCCTGGAGAAGGTGCAGAGTTTGGAGTACCGGCTTGTACTGTGTTGATGCAATATAAAGAAATACCGAAAGGGGCGCCAAGGTTTGGGGCCAATACTCTCTGGGGTGGAATTCCGCCACTCCGTGTCGCGTGTCGTCTCTCTCTCCATTTCAGTTCAGTTGTTATTTGAAGTGCTTAAAGTTGTTCAGCCTGTTCTTTTCTATTGGCACGTGGTGCCGGCCCTGTGACAGTGGTATCAGAGCATCAGGCGTGTGCTTTTCTGAAAGCATATCGGTCCCACAAAAGGGCAGACAGAGCTTTATTTGAGGATATCTTCGCCCCTCCAACCTGGACATATTAGCCACTCCCACCCTTACTTCATCGCGCATCGGGCGCTCTCCCGTCTTCACCGCAGTGTCTTACAGGGCATAAGCCAATTAAGATCACTTGCAAGAGAAGGATCGAGATTTGTTTCAAGTCAGTGTTTTTCTTAGAAGCAGTGCTATGCAGATGTTGATGTCTATAGCTACCAAGCAACATACTCCAAGTACTTGAGTGGGGTATCTTGAAATGCTTGCCATGGAAACCCTAGCAGATTATAACTTGAAGTTTCTCGACATCTCCCAGTAGATGTCTCTTCACGAGCAGATGAACTTGGAGACCGAGTGCGATTGCTATCTTGGGACTACCATCGCCGCCAAAGAAACACTGGAGCTGATGGACCATGCTGTGCTCGGCTACGACCTTATGGAAGAAACCTAACCCTAATTTTTGGTGCAGGTTCCAGGATGGAAAGTCAGTCGACTTTTCGAGCTCGACTGATGTCGAGATTGCTTTTTAAGTTTGAGTTTTGTTTGATCTTGTTTGGTGATCCTGTTTGGAATTTGTTTGAAATGGATGGTATCTGTTTTGAACCCTTTTTGGTGCCGATTTGAATTGTTTGACTCTGGTTTGATACTGGTTTCAATGATTGGTGATTTTACTCTCGGGTGGAGAAGTGAGAAATGATGTTTGACAATGCTTGTTCATACTCATGGCCCGGATCCTTGTGGTTATTTGCGGGGGGAGTATTGAATGATTGAAAAGCGTTGTTTTTACTCATGGCCCGGACCCTTGTGGTTATTTGCGGGGGGAGTATTGAATGATTGAAAACTGCTGTTTTTTTACTCATGGCCCGGACCCTTGTGGTTATTTACGGGGGGAGTATTGTTGTTGTTACTCATGGCCCGGACCTGGATGGTTATGCGGGAGGAGTATAAAGAAGTCTGAGCAGTGGTTACTCTCAGCACCTCCAAACGACGCAGGCTGCGGTCTGGGGGGCGTTTGGTTGTAAAAGGCCTCTATATCTCATGGCCCGGACCTTTTTAGGTTATTTGCGGGAGGAGTGATGAGGGAGTTGTTGAACAGCTCATGGCCCGGACCTTGATGGTTATTTGCGGGGGGAGTGTTCATCAGCGGCTTTATGTTTCCATGTCTTGTAACATGCATATGTAAGCATTTGTGTTGCATTGTGATGTGCCAACCACTGAATATTCCTAATTGGATGAGATTGCCTGGGTATGTAATTTTAGTGCATCAAGACATCCGAGGAAGATCAGTACGGTCTGGGTGTGATGGCTAATTTTACTACGCCGGAATATCAAGAGTTCCGAACTGGACGAAAGGAGAAGCTAACTCCTTGATCAAAACAGCCGATAGGAGCAGCTAACTCCTTGATCAAAAGAGCAGAAAGGAGAAGCTAACTCCTTAATAAAAAGAGCAAACCGATTGTCCCTCGGAATGTCCCTTGGAATGACTGTCGGAAATTTTTGAGCTAACTTGAGTTGTTTTGCAGGTATGCTGTAATCGCGGACGATTACTTTCTTTCAAGAAGGGGAGATGTAACAAATTGCTTACGTGTCAAAGCCTAAAGAATGGAGTCAACGTACAGATGTGGCCGAGGGGCCTAAACCCTAATGTCTGCCAAAAACCCTAACTGCTGAAACCCTAATGTTGGAAACCCTAACCCTAAAACCTGCAAACCCTAACCCTAAAACCTGCAAACCCTAATTTCTGCCAGAAACCCTAACCCTAACCCTAAGGCAGCAGACAAATTCCGAAAATTGCGTTGGCATGATGACGTGGCAGGCTGTACAGATTTCCGTGTTTTGCACTGGCTGATGATGTGGCAGGCTGTACCGATTTCCGTAAATTGCGCTGACAGCTTTTTGGCTTTGCTTTTGAACCAGAAGCTTTTGAGTTTTAAAGGCTTTTTACTATAACTGCTTTTCAGGCCAAGGGTCTTTAAATATGAGGCCAGGGCTCATTCTCTGGCATGCTTCCTGGAGAAGGTGCAGAGTCTGGAGTACCGGCTTGTACTGTGTTGATGCAATATAAAGAAATACAAAAAGGGGCGCCAAGGTTTGGGGCCAATACTCTCTGGGGTGGAATTTCGCCACTCCGTGTCGCGTGTCGTCTCTCTCTCCATTTCAGTTCAGTTGTTATTTGAAGTGCTTAAAGTTGTTCAGTCTGTTCTTTTCTATTGGCACGTGGTACCGGCCCTGTGACATAACCTCGTTGTAGAATCGATCAATCACCAAGAATCGATCTTGGCTTTCGAGTCGAGGTCCACAGATCCCCCACAAGAAGATTTGCTAGATCCCGAAGAACCGATCTTGGCTCTCGAGCCTTGGTCAAAAGCACCCTCACAGGAAGTATTATGTGTTCGCATGATTGATACGCATGCATTGTTCGAGTGTTTTATACGTGAAGATTTCCTGTATTTTAGTCAACATCGTTATGTGATCCCTTTTCCTAGGCATGACATATTGTATGTTGAGCACGTTTCTATCATGAATGAGCACGAATGTATGCGGATTGTTCGTGAAAAGCTGAAAAGTCTGTATGTCAGGAAGTCACATTCCATGTCCCTTCCTTGGCATGACACAGTTTCCGAAAGAGCACATGACAGTATGAGCACCAAGCATGGGCATTTCCATTGTGATTTGCCACAGTTGATTGATTTCGATCAACCAGAAAAGATTCGAGCGCATTGTTTGCATGTGTTTGATGAACGGGTTGTCACTCCATCTATTTGTTCCTCTACATTGCATGCACAGTCTTTAGAGAAGACAAGATTTTTTTCCTTCACTTTACATGGAATAGGTATGTTCATGGTTTTGTGTTGGAGATTGTTTCAGGAATTTTCAGCCATGGAGATTCTTGAAGACGGAAGAAGCAGGACTCTAGACGAAGTTGAAGCATTGAAGGAGCCACAAAAGACTTTTGAGTCGCTTTCGGCGCGGCCCAAAGAAGCAAGCATCGCAGACCTTTATGAAGTTCAAGTACCGCTCGACCCACACAGCAGAGTGGGCCGGCGAAGAGTCCCTTCCAGGATTCCGGATGCTGTTGGCGATCTCCCTCGACGCCATACAGTTCGGTACCAGTACCTCACTTTGAAAAGGAGGGGATGTCACGTGACACATCCCAATCCTATGTGTCCGTGGACAAGCTACACCACAGCAGGGTTCAGTCAGTTCAGATTAGCAGTGATCTGACACTTTTGTGAGTCTATTCGTAGACCGTGCATGCCCAGTCACTTAGCATAGATGCATATCCTCCGGTTGCACATAGCATGATCATCAGTATTCCCTTCAGAATCCATCAGATTCAGTCAGGGGAATTTTCCAGTGTATTTAGCCTATTTTTCTATTTTTGGTTATTTTCACTTATTATTTTTAAGTGACTTTCCAACAAAAGTAGGTAGGGCAATTTTGCTAAGTTAATATATAAGCAAACCCAAGTTAGCACTTTCTGGCAGAAGAGGCAGCAGGAGCTTCCTGCTCAACATGCAACTTCTCAGTAGTACTCCCCAGCACACCCAGCGTTTTTGGAGTTCATCCTCGCCGGGCCATTTCCCACCTTGGCGTTTCCTCATTTGCAGTCATCGCCATCGCCCTCAGCACCCTAGCGTTAGCAGATTGTTGCCATCGCCAGGAACCCATCACCATCAGCGTTTTTCAGCCACTACTAACGCCAGCATCATCAAGCACTTCAGCGTTTTTGCTTTGTAGAGTCAGATCAGCCTCGCATGCATCAGATCCATCAGCGTTTTGGGATTGCAGATACAAATCAGCCTAGCGTTTTGGTGAAGGACAGATTCAGCCAGCGTTTTGTGTTTTCAGCCCTAAGCCACTTCAGACCACAGTGTTTTCAGCCTCATGCACAGTAGCAGAACCACCCCAAGTTGGTTGCAGATGTTCCCCCATTTTCAGCCATAAAATCGCAGCCAAAACAGTCATTTTCAGCGACCGGAACAGTCCCGAAAAACAGCAGATAGAAGACTACAGATTTCAGCCATCGAGTTGTCGTCGTCATCACCGTCGTCGTCATCGGCATAGTCCCATTGCATCAGTCCATTGCATACGCATTGTACACCTTTGTGCAATCAAAGTAAACCACTCTCGCCGACGAGAGTGGGGCCTTCGGAGGAGGGTTTTACAAACTCTCGGGTGTCGTATCTCTTCTCTCTCCTTCTCTCAGTCTCATTCACTTGCACGCACAATATCCACTCACTTTGTTCGTGATCATAGCACTCTCCATAAGACGGAAAGCTCTTTCTTTCCCTAAGAACTAAAAGGAACCTTGAGCAATAAAGATCACTAATTTTGAGAAAATACAACATTCATTCCGTTGCACCTTACATCGCCGCTTTCTTACCCCATGCAAACCCCACTTTTTCTTTGCAATCTTGTGCTCCTAGTGTTGTCTAGTAGAAAACAAGTGTTTTTAAACACGCGTCCCTTGACCCGTCCCCCGTCGCTTGTTTTGCCACGTCCCCGTCTCCGGACCCGGTGTGACTATGGAACCAACCCCCTTAAGCCTGGCGTTCAGCACCCAAGACTAGCGTTTTTGGGACAGCAGAACCTGGCGTTTTCCAAGCAGTAGGACCAACGTTTGGAAGCCTTCAAGACAGCGATTTCAGCCCCTACACTTGGCGATTTCAGCAGCCATAGATCAGCATTTTTGCAGCAGCGTTTCAGCCCCATCAGGCCAGCGTTTCTAGCAAGTAAATTCAGCAATACAGTCAGCCAATTCTAAGTTTTATCAACATCAGATCAGCGTTTTGGGAATAGCTAGGAGTCAGTTGTTTTCAGCATTCAAGACTACAACAGCAAATAGAGGTTCGTCGTCGTCGTCACCGTCGTCTTCGAAGCATTCGGTTTTCAGCCCTAGCATCATCATAGTCGTCCTCACCGTCGACATTGACATAGCATCACTCAGACTTGCATCAACATCTTGTACCAGATTGTGCAATCAATAGAATAGACTTCTCTCGCCATCGAGAGAAGGGCCCTTGGAGGAGGGTTTGACAACTTGTCTGGTGTCGTATTCTCTTCTCTCTCTATCTCTCAGACTCATGCACCTTCATTCACAGTGTCTATTCACTTTGTTTATGTCCATTGCACTCTCTCACTAAAGGAACGGAAGGCTCTCCCTTCCGTAAGTAAAAGGAACCTTTGAGCACCGTTCGGAGCACTCATCTTGAGCAAAGTTCAACATTCACTTTCGCTGCACCTAACAGTCCTGCTGGAGGCTCACAAAGTGCTACGCTAGGTCCTACGCTAGACTACAACTGACGCTAGACTGTAGCAGAAGCATGTCCACGTGGTGCAAGTGAAGTGTGCACGTGACATTTTGTTCCTTGAAGAGACGGCGTTAATCTCATGATTGCTATCTTTTCTGTCATATCTGTGTAGCACAGCTTTGTCTGTGTGCCTTAACTAAAGCAAAGATGAGTACTTTTTCGAGTTGCTATAGTTTGTAGGCTGCTAAACGCTCTCTATGGCTTGAAGCCATGCTCCTTGAGCATGGAATCAGAAGATTGATGCTTTCTTTTTGCGACAATCCTTTCATTGTTCTTGTGCAGACACAGATTTATATTTTTTCAGAGAGGGAGGATTGGTGACACTTGTTATCCTCTATGTGGATGATCTTGTTATTCTAGGTGCCATGACTAGCACATTTGCGGTACGATGGAGATCTTGGCAAAGGAGTTGGAGATGATAGATCTTGGTTTGCTTCATTACTTTCAAGGAGTGGAGATCTTGGCTTGCTTCATTATTTTTAGGGATTGGAGATATGGAAAACACAGTAGCATCTTTATCGCTTCACTGCTATATGTCCTAGAATTGTGGGAGCCTCTTGGTATGATTGAGAGTAGGCTGACCTCTACTCCGGTGAATCCCAACATGAGGACGCCCATGTATGACTCCTCAAATGTAGCTGATGCTAGGAAGTTTTGAAAGTTGGTTAATTCTCTTATTTGGTTGTTGAACACCCAATTTGCCATCGTTTTCTTGTTGGGACATCTCAATTTAGTCATGCAAAATCTCACCTAGACTCATTTTGAGCAGGCTCTTTGGATCTTGGGGTATTTGAAGCAGTCAAAGTCAATGGACATATGGTATGTTGTTGAAAGTACAAACTTCAAGATTACTCTTTGAGGATGCAGTGATTTCAATTGGGGTGGAAATCAAGAAGACGTAGATGGACGACGATTGACTACATCTTTTCATTTGGTTCAAGAGTGATTTCATGGAGCAATTAGAAGCATCCCACAATTGCCTTACCTTCCATAAAGGCGGAGTATTGTGTTGCTTGCTGTGCTACATGTGAGTTCAATGGGTAACAAAGGTTGCTTTTGGAGATTGATTTTCCATAGTAAACGACTATTTATACCGACAACAGAGTTGTATAGCTATTATGTACTATACATCTTGAGTACTGTTCTGTGTGAGATAACCTTGGTGATATCGTTATCAAACCTCTTCCCCGGGCAACATTATCTCTTCATGCCAACTCCCTTGGATTGGCTCCTTGTCCAGGAGTTGAGAGGGGGTGTTAGAGCTTCATTTTCTGTTGCATTTTTACATTGCAACATTCTGTCACGTGCACATGGCTCTGTGTGCCATGTGGACATACTTCATCGACTTCCAGAGCCAGTTTTCCCATTCTTCCTAGATAGGGATGTCTAGAATCCTAGGAGGATTAGTAACGGCAATTTTGTGAGCCTGTTCGCAGGACCTGCATGTCCGGACAAGTCCATTAGATTAGGTTTTCTAGTTTGGAACCCTCGTGTTTGTATATGCGTTTTGACAGATGTTATTACACTACGGGGGGCATCTGGCATGATGAGCATGTAGTATTAGGTTAGAGGAATCCGAAATGCTAGACCGTGCGTCAATCGGATTCCGGGGTGGGCGGATGTGGGACATTCGCACCCAGATTTGGACCCCCTGGACTTATTTCCTAATAAATCATTTTAATGATTTATTGTTGGGAAATCTGGTGGACACTTGCCCTACCTAAACCTTAATAACTTTATCCCATGCATAGAGAGCCTATAAAGGGAGCAATTCAGGCTAGCGTTTTGGAGAGAGTTGCTTAGCGCTTATGAAAGGACCAGCCAGCAGTAGCGTTTTCAGAATTCAGCCATCTGGCGTTTTCAGCCCTGCACAGCAGCCAGCGTTTTGGTCATGCGCAGCAGATTAGCCAGCGATTCCAATCATCGGCCCTAGTGCTAGCAGAATTCTGCCAAATCAGGCCAGTGTTTTCAGTTTCCAGCCCGTCGCGGGTGAGATCTGCAGCTTCGCCATCTTTGGATGCGGTCCGGTCCTTCGGCATCCCATCTAGCTCTCCCCTCGGCCCTTCCCTCACCGGAATTGGGTGCTCCATTGCTGTCCATCGTCGGCCTCATTGAGGTCTGCGTTTTCAGCCCTTCATCCCTCTCGCATCGGGAGTGCAAATCAGCCCGTGGTGGTCATCCGCAATTCCCACATCGAGAAGGATCCAAGGTGCATCAGATCAGCCACGGAGGTGCCTCTTTCTGAGGAGTTACCGCGGTGAATTGTCGTCATCTAGTCAGTAGAGTCTGCATTGTGTATACATTCTATTTACGCAATCTAAAGCAAATACCACATCGGTAACGGTGTGGGGGGCCCTTGAGAGGGTTGGTTGGGACCCCATCGGGTGTCGCTCTCTTCTTCTCCCTCTCTCTCTCTCCCTCTACACATCTCTATTGCATTCTCTTAACCCCTCTCTTCAGGGGAAAGTAAAAAGAACAATCATTCAAGCACAAAGCATTCATTAACGCAAGGAAAGAAGGAAAGGATTTTGTGGAAGTGTAAAACTAGATCTTCACCATATTCATTCTGCTGCACCTGACACATTCTCTCTCTTCTCCTTGCATTCTCTCTCTCTCTCTCTCTCTCTCTCTCGTGCTTTGTTATAGGCTTGGACACTTCAAGCTAGAGATCAATATCAACACACAAACAGAAACTAGCGTTTTTACATTGCAATAGTGTCACAATTTGCTGATGTGTCAAGCCACTGAAGAACAGAGCCGACTTGCAGATCTCGGCCGAGGTTCCTAAACCCTAAGAGAAGCAATAGAAGCAGTAGAAGATGATCCAACCAACTTTAAGTTCCCGTATGATGGGACCTAACGTAAAGCAGCCCACACACACATACACAAAGAGCGTAGAAGTTGATGACGTGGCATCCTGTACGGAATTCCGCATTTTGCAGTGGCTTGCTGACTTGGCAAATTGTACAGATTTCCGGATTTTACGTTGGCTGTTGACGTGGCAGATTGTACAGATTTCCGCGTTTTACGCTGGTTGCTGACGTGGTAGAGTTGAACGGATTTTCCTGCTTTTGCGTTGGCAAATTTTGGACCAGATGCTTTTGAGTTTACTGCTTTTCATGTAATTGCTTTTGAGGCCAAGGGCCTTTAAATATGTGCAAAGGGCTCAGTCTCTGGCACTGTTCCGGGCGAAGGTGCAGAGCGCGAGTACCAGCATTGTACCGAGTTCAAGTAATATAAAGAAATATCGAAAAGGGCGCCAAGGTTTGGGGCCAGTGCTCTCTGGGGTGGAATTCCGCCACTCCGTGTCCCGTGTGGCAGTGTGCTCTCTCTCTTTCAATTTAGTTGTTATTGAAGTGCTAAAAGTCCGTTCAGTGTGTTCTTTTCTATTGGCACGTGGTGCCTGTCTCGTGATAAACATTCTCTCTCTCTCTCTCTCTCTCTCTCTCTCTCTCTCTCTCTCTCTCTCTCTCTCTCTCTCTCGTGAGTTC
Source organism: Adiantum capillus-veneris (assembly GCF_014529385.1). Taxonomy (NCBI): domain Eukaryota; kingdom Viridiplantae; phylum Streptophyta; class Polypodiopsida; order Polypodiales; family Pteridaceae; genus Adiantum; species Adiantum capillus-veneris. The sequence continues at coordinate 36,823,522 of NC_140931.1, read as the reverse complement.
AACTCCTCGTCGGCTAGATATTTAAGGTCTCTCGGGATAGTTTCCTACGACGTTAAAACTCTCTTCTTCTTCTTCTTCTCTCTCTCTCTCTCTCTCTCTCTCTCTCTCTCGTGCTTTGTTATAGGCTTGGACACTTCAAGCTAGAAATCAATATCAACACACGGATAGAAACGCAAATAATTGAACCGAACTTGAATTCAGAGAGAAGAGGAGAGTCAAGCCAGAACAACGAAGTTCCGTCCTCAGTCGCACTGCCCCCAAAGATTGGCGCCCCTTCCGGTATTTCTTTATTATTGCTTCACAAAGGTACAACTCCCGGAGTGTCCAGCTCTCTGCGAGACTTTGTGTTTAGATGCTCTCAGAATAGTGGCCCTATGGGCCTTTATAAACAGTACAAGGGATGCCCAAAAGCAGAGCCCCGAAAGCTCCCATCCAAAAGCACTTGCAACCAAAAGCAACTGCTCTCAAAAGCATGCACAAAACTTGCCCAGATGAGCCAGCTCAATTCATAGAATTCTGTACAGCCTGCCACATTAGCATGTCAGTGCAAATTACGAAAATCTGGCTTAGCCCTCACGCTTTTGTCTAATTAGATTTTTAGGCCCCTTGGCCCGGTGTTCTTCAAGTTGACAGGGTTAGAGTTTTTAAACTCTACTCCCCTAGGCCCCACAACCACATCTTCAGGTTCTTCTGGGTTAGACTTTTTAAACTCTTAACCCCTTGTCCTCTTGGCCAACTCTTTAAGTTGGACATGCCACATCACAAACTTGTGACATACCCCTCGTGAAAGAATTGTAATCGTCCTCGATTATGCCTGCAAAATAGCCAAAGGATAGAAACTTTCTTCAATGGACATTGTACCCCATGCACTAGACTGCACACATCTTGCACTTGCACATTGATCAATCACATTTCCTTCGAGAGTCCAAGATACAAATCATGATTAGTGTAACATATTTAGTAATCAAATCCAGACCGCGTTGATCTTCTTAGAGATGTCTTGATCTACTAAATCTCGTTCTCATCAGATTCATATCCTTGCTTTTAACATTTCAAGCAAGCCATGCCCATGACCATCCCCACAAGATAGTACATTCTCCGAGCATGCATTTCACAAATCACACACTTAGTTCACACTGAACACTGTGTTCCAATCATTCAATCTAGCCATCTCATCTAGTCCAAAACACTTGATGCACCTTGAATATGGAGTCTCGGGGTACCTATTTCACATAGTCTGACATTACATTGTACAAGTCTTATGCTTTGGTAGTCATGGAGGCTGATCGCCCCATCTTCCACACATAGCGTTATGTCTCTCTCTCTCTCTCTCTCTCACATACGCACTCTCACAATGTTACACCACTCTACTGCTTCACAAGTCTAGGGCATGTGTCACAAACTGCTGACGTGTCAAAGCCCTGAAGAATGGAGCCAACTTGTAGATCCTGGCCGAGGAGCCAAAACCCTAAGAAGAACAAGTAATAGAAGAAGAAGTCCTACCAACTTATGGGGACCCCATCCGATGGGGCCCCAGTGACATAAAGGAAAATAAAGCAGGACCCACACACACACTCACACAAAAATTGATGACGTGGCAGCTGTACGGACGCTCCGCGTTTTGCGCTGACTGCTGATGTGGCAGTTGTACGGAATTCCGCAAAACATGCTGGTAGCTTTTTGGCATTGCTTTTGGACCAGAAGCTTTTGAGTTTTGAAGGCTTTCCACTGTAACTGCTTTTCAAGCCAAGGGCCTTTAAAGATGAGGTTAGTACTCATTCTTTGGCATGCTTCCTAGAGAAGGTGCAGAGTTTGGAGTACCGGCTTGTACTGTGTTGATGCAATACAAAGAAATACTGAAAGGGGCGCCAAGGTTTGGGGCCAATACTCTCTGGGGTGGAATTCCGCCACTGTGTCGCGTGTCGTCTCTCTCTTTCAGTTCAGTTGTTATTGAAGTGCTAAAAGTCTTCAGTCTGTTCTTTTCTATTGGCACGTGGTGCTCGTCTTATGACAATGGTATCAGAGCATCAGGCGTGTGCTTTTCTGAAAGCATATTGGTCCCACCAAAGAGCAGACAGAGCAAGATCGCACTTCCAAAGTTCATTGGAAATTTTAGGTTCGTGCTCCAACCCCGGACTTATTAGCCACTCCCACCCTTACTTCATCGTGCATCGGGCGCGCTCCCGTCTTCACCGCTCATGTCTTATAGGGCATAAGCCATAAAGATCACTTGCAAGAGAAGGATCCAAGATTTGTTTCGAGTCACTGTTTTTCTTAAAAGCAGTGCCATGAAGATGTTGGTGTGTATAGCTACCAATCAACACACTCCAAGGACTTGGAAAGCTTTCAAGAAAATTTTTGCCCGGAGTTATATGGTTTCTGACATCTTCCTTCGGAGTGCAACTTTTGGCAGAGTGGGGTATCTTGAAATGCTTGCCATGGAAACCCTAGCAGATTATAACTTGAAATTTCTCGACATCTCCTAGTAGATGTCTCTTCACGAGCAGATGACCTTGGAGGTTTAGTGCGATTCCTATCTTGGGATTACCATCGCCGCCAAAGAAACACTGTTTGTCCAAGAGCTGATGGACCATGCTGTGCTCGCCTATGGAATGAACCTAACCCTAATTTTTTGCTGCAGGTTTCAGGATGGAAAGTCAGTCGACTTTTCGAGCTCGACGGATGTCGAGATTGCTTTTTAAGTTTGAAATCTATTTGAGAACTTGTTTGGTGATCCTGTTTGGAATTTGTTTGAAATGGATGGTATCTGTTTTGAAGTTGTCTTGGTGCCGATTTGAATTGTTTGACTCTGGTTTTAATACTGGTTTCAATGATTGGTGATTTGACTCCCAGGTGGAGTAGTGAGAAATGATGTTTGAGAATGCTTGTTCATACTCATGGCTCGGACCCTTGTGGTTATTTGCGGGGGGAGTATTGAATGATTGAAAAGTGTTGTTTTTACTCATGGCCCGGACCCTTGTGGTTATTTATGGGGGGAGTATTGTTGTTATGACTCCCGGCCCGGACCCTTGTGGTTATTTATGGGGGGAGTATTGTTGTTATGACTCCCGGCCCGGACCTGGATGGTTATGTGGGAGGAGTATTAAGAAGTCTGAGCAGTGGTTACTCTTAGCACCTTCAAACGACGCAGATTGCGGTCTGGGGGGCGTTTGGTTGTAAAAGGCCTCTATATCTCATGGCCCGGCCTTTTTAGGTTATTTGTGGGAGAAGTGATGAGGGAGTCGTTGAAAAGCTCATGGCCCGAACCTGGATGGTTATTTGCGGGGGGTGTTCATCGACGGCTTTACGTTTCTATGTTTTGTAACATGCATATGTGAGCATTTGTGTTGCATTGTGGATGTGCCAACCACTGAATATTCCTAATTGGATGAGATTGCCTGCGTATGTAATTTTAGTGCATCAAGACACCCGTGGAAGATCAGTGCGGTCTCGGTGTGATGGCTAATTTTACTATGCCAGAATATCAAGAGTTCCGATCTGGATGAAAGGAGAAGCCAACTCCTTGATCAAAAGAGCCGAAAGGAGAAGCTAACTCCTTAACAAAAAGAGCAAATTGATTGTCTCTCGGAATGACCCTCGGAAATTTTTGAGCTAACTTTGAGTTGTTTTGCAGATATGCTGTAATTGTGGACGATTACTCTCTTTCAAGCAAGGGAGATGTCACAAACTGCTGACGTGTCAAAGCACTGAAGAATGGAGCCAACTTGTAGATCTTGGCCGAGGAGCCTAAACCCTAAGAAGAACAAGTAACAGAAGAAGAAGTCTTACCAACTTATGGGGACCCCATCCGATGGGGCCCCATTGACATAAAGGAAGTAAAATAAAGCAGGGCCCACACACACACACTCACACAAAAATTGATGACGTGGCAGCTGTACGAACGCTCCGCGTTTTGCGTTGATTGTTGACGTGGCAGTTGTACGAAATTCCGCAAAACGTGCTAGCAGCTTTTTGGCATTGCTTTTGGACCAGAAGCTTTTGAGTTTTGAAGGCTTTTCACTATAACTGCTTTTCAAGCCAAGGGCCTTTAAATATGAGGTTAGGGCTCATTCTCTGGCATGCTACTGTGTTGATGCAATATAAAGAAACACCGAAAGGGGCGCCAAGGTTTGGGGCTTGTAGTCTCTGGGGTGGAATTCTGTCACTCCGTGTCGTGTGTCGTCTCTCTCTTTCAGTTCAGTTGTTATTGAAGTGCTAAAAGTCTGTTCAGTCTGTTCTTTTTTATTGGCACGTGGTTCCCGTCTTGTGACAGCATGCATGTACGGCTAGTGTGCCTCCGAGTTGGCCACCCATAGCATATGCATATAGGTTGCACTTTTGTTTGGCCGCCCGCCCAGTATGGACTCCCTTGGGCACTCATATATATGGGGCGAGGGGGGTACCCATTTTATATATGTGGCATTGTATGGCCTCATGCTCTGGAGTAAGGGGGGCCGATCACCCCCTCTTCCCCACATCTAGCGTTTGTGTTCTCTCTCTCTCTCTCTCTCTCACGCTTCCACACACACGCACTCTCACATGGAGGCAAAGGATGAAGATGTCTGCTGCGATGTCTGCAGTAGTCTGGGGTGTCACAACCTCCGAGAGATCTCCATGGTAAAGTGCCATCACGAGTAGTGTAGCAAACTGCTGTACTCCGCCGATACAGGGTAAAGATACTGCATGAAGGTCCCGAACTGAGTGTAAAAACAATTCCTTGTCGTGAAAGAAGTGCCAATAGACCTGCAAGTGTCCTGCCCAATAGGATCTGTGGTGTCTGTAGTCAAACCGTCTCGGCGCCCACCTTGGGCACTCCAATATGGAGTCAGGGGGGTACCCATTTCACCTAGTCTGATTTTACATTGTGCAGGTCTTATGCTCTGGTGGTTAGGGAGGCTGATCGCCCCCTCTTCCACACATAGCGTTTTGTGTCTACTCTCTCTCTCTCTCTCTCTCTCTCTCTCTCTCTCTCTCTCTCTCTCTCACGCTTCTGCACACACGCACTCTCACATGGTATCAGAAGCTTCAGGCTCTCCATGGGACCAACGCTTCACCATCAGCATGAGGTTCTCCTCCCAAGGGATCAAATCAGCAACGTTTTCTGCAGATCTGCCAGCGTTTTGCAAAAGCCAGGCAAGCGATGGAACTTGGAGAGTTTTCATCGCGGAGGATCTTCTCCACCTGCGTTTTTTGCTCCTACGCTTGGCGATCACTTTCATCACATCGTAGTTGCGTTTTTGGGTGGACAACAGACACTTGGCTTGTGTTTTTCACAGAGGATGAAGTTACCTCCTGCCAGGACACCATCCGGTGGTGGTTTATGCATTCTCTCAGTGACTGTTGCAGTACACGGTAGTTTCGACATTGGCTTGATCATCTACGGGCGTACGATCCTTGGGAGATCCATTCATTCCAGCCATCATTCTGCGGTTGCGCACTCCAGAGGGGGTGGCGACTCGTGGTTTGCTATGGACACACCTATGCACTCATCAGAGGAGTTCACACGAGATATGGCCATGCTCATGGCATATGGGATTTTGACATTCCCAAAGAAGCCACCACCATCTTGGGTGGAAAGACAGGTACCACTTTACCTCGCTATGTGTGGAAGAGGTGGCGATCAGCTCCCCTGACTACTAGAGCATAAGACCTGTACAATGTAATGTCAGACTATGTGAAATGGATACCCCCTTGACTCCATATATAGGAGTGCCCAAGGTGGGCGCCCAGCTCAAGTGGGCGGTCGGCCCCAAACTCGGGCGGCCGGACAAGGTACAACCTATGCTATGGGTGGCCAGCCCGGAGACACTAGCCGTATAAGGAATTGCCCTAGACCTGTGTGAAGGGGTGGCCTTTGTCGGATTCTCCTTAAAAACCCATGTGTGTTGCAGGAAGGATTGGATCCTCTGTAGAAGAAGAATCGTTTGAGCTCTGATATTAGTGTTTTAAGCTTGGACACTTCAAGCGAGAAATCAATAGCAACACACGAACAGAAAGTGCAAACTAAATTGAACTTAACTTGAATAGAGAGAGAAGAGGAGAGTCGACACGGAATGGCAGAGTTCCGTCCCCAGATGCACTGGCCCCAAAGATTGGTGCCCCTTGCGGTATTTCTTTACTATTCCTTCACAAAGGTACAACTCCTTGACGGTCCAGCTCTCTCCGAGACACTATGTCTAGATGCTCTCAGAAGATTGGTCCTTTGGGCAGTGGGGCACTTATAAATAGTACAAGGGATGCCCAAAAGCAGAGCCCCAAAGCTCCCAGCCAGAAGCACGTGCAACCAAAAGCAACTATTTCCAAAGTGTGTGCAAAACCCACCTGAATCAGCCAGCACAATTCGTGCAATTCCGTAAAGCCTGCCACGTCAGCATGTCAACGCAAATTACAGAAATCTATCAACGGAGTTAGAGTTTAAAAACTCTAACCCTGCCAACTTGAAGAACACTGGCAGAGGGGCATAAAACCTATAAAGTCAAAAGCATGAGGCCTAGGCCCCATGGCCACATTCTCAGGTTCTTCTGGATTAGAGTTTTTAAAATCTAACCCCTTGTCCTCTTGGCCAACTCTTTAAGTTGGGCATGCCATGTCCCAAACTTGTGACATGCTTACTCTTTGTTGTGCTCCCTTGTAGGTGTGGACTGTAAGGCTTCCTAGGCCGTGGACGTGTGCTATGGCGGGTTGTCCACATTGGAGGTTGATTCAGAGGAGATTGCTTGTGGCAGATTCGTGGCTGCTCGTGATCGAGAGGACTTGTGCTCGCAGTTGCGTCATTGATTCACCTTTTCCGCTATTTTTGATAGTCCTTTGTCTACCAAGCCTCATACTCCAATGACATGGCAAGCCTCCAAGATAATCTTTGCCCGTAGTTACTTCACCACTTTTTGAAGTACAACTCCTTGCAAATTGGGGAAACTTAAAGATGATTCCTAATGACACTTCATAGGATTACAATTAGTGTCACATTAAAATGCGTTTTGTTCCTTCGAAACGAAACGAAACACAAAACACTCGAAACGTTTCGAAACAAACTTGAAAGAGGGAGACGAAATGCGTTTCTTAGGTTTAGTTTTTTTTTTCTTATTTTCAAAATTCAGACTTAGCCATATGGTGTTTGATGTGCAACATATTTTACCACTTGTGTGACCATGTATATAGGATGTATCCACCTACTAGACTCCTAAATATTTGGTTTGCTGTAACCCTTTGAAAAATATGTGTTTCGTCTTGGCATTTGCAAAATGAAAGGAAACGGAACTCCTCAAAGCGACAAAACACACGAAACGTTTCTTGTTACATTAAAATTTACAATTAGAGACTTTTGGATGTGTATCTGCTAGTCTCCTTCAGAGATTTAACTGTAGAAGATCAGTATGATAGATAATAAAAGGGTTGGCTGGGACCGCATCATGGTATTGTGTTGGTGTCTCTCCTGAAACAGCGCCCCCCCCCCCCCCCCCCTCTTAAATCTTTGGATTTCTGTAACCCTTAGAAAAATATGCATTTCGTCTTGGCATTTGCAAAATGAAAGGAAACGAAACGGTGCAAAATGACAAAACACACGAAATGTTTCTTGTTACATTAAAATTTACAATCAGAGACTTTTGGATGTGTATCTGCCAGTCTCCTTCAAAGATTTAGCTCTAGAAGATCAGTATGATAGATAATAAGAGGGTTGGCTAGGACCGCATCGTGGTATTGTGTTGGTGTCTCTGCTGAAACAGCCCCCCCCCCCCCCCCCCCCCCCCCCGTCCCCTCCTTTCCCTCTCTTCTTCTTTCTCTCTTCCCCTACGACATGAGCAAAAAGGACCTCTCTGTGTTATTAAAGCACCGGTAGAAGAAAAGATTGTCGATTCCGTGATGGTTGATCGTCACTATTATCATCCGCTGCACGTGACAATCCATTTCCACTTTCATGCCTTACGATGAAGTAAATTGTTGCAACAGTTCAGGATGTTTGGGTTGTGAATTGTTAGTCCTCAAGGTGCACCATATTGGATATGTTTAAGTACTATTTTTTATTGTGTGGTACATCTTTTCCATTGTGCGGTGTTTTTGAAAGAAAATTTGCAGATTCACGTATGAAAAGTCAATTCTGTACTGTAGAGATCAGGGCTAAGGAAGTGCAAGTGTTGCTTGTTATCAAACTTAAGGTCCCTACTTTATATTTATTCACGTTCAGTTTCGCTGTTTGTCTTTGCAGAAACTAACAGAGTCCAGGAAGAAACATGCAAAACCTAATTTTGAGCTTGGAAAGGTATCATGGTTATTGTTTGACAAATGGTAGTTTCTTTAAACAAATACGTGACGACTTAGTTAAGTTGATTGTATTGTGGAAAGACTACAAGAAAGGATCACCGGCTTACGTTTTTCCATTTGTTACAAAGTTGGGATGCATTGGTCTGATTTGGTTTGTCTTATGAATTGAGTTTTCTATGCAGACTACGCTATTGCTGAGCCTCGTTCTTCCCTTTTGTAGGAAGTAAAAGAACTTTGGGAGACATTGAGAACAAGAAATTTGGAAGGTACAGAACGTGCTAGGTAAGGAATTGCTTATTGACGGTCACTTGTTGTGAGATTTTGTATTTGGTAAGTGGTTTTCTGTCAACTTTAAAGTGATCGGCATTGATGCTTTCCTGGATTTTGGTTAACAACCGTTTTTAGAATCACATCCATAATACTACAAAAGATGAAGGGAAAGGCTACAGAAATGGTGACCTCACATGTTATGTCACGAGTATTACAGGTTTGTAACTTGTTCGTGAAGGTTTTGGTGACTTTTAAGTTTGCTTCTTTAACAGCTTATCTAATTGTCCCCGTTTGTTTCAGACATGCCTTAAATTTTGTAGTGCTCAGGAGAGGGCTTCCATATATGAGGAGCTACGTCCACAATTCCTACAGCTGGCTCAAAATACTTATTCTCATTATCTTGTGCTAAAAATGCTAGATCAGGGTATGCATGGCTTTGTCTCAAGCTTGTTCTCTTTGTTGTCTGGGTCAGAGTTGCAGAAAGGAGACTAAGCCATGAATTTTCAGCTTACTTTCCTCACACCGTCTCTTTCAGCTGCAACTGACAAAAAACAGCTTCAGAAAATGATTGCCTCCCTACATGGAAATGTGGTTGCGTTTCTTCGCCACCCAGTTGCGTCCGCAGGTATGCACACATGTGGATATTGTATCATCATTCTTAAGCTGCGGATCATTTTGCAGTCATATAGCAGTTGTGCTTCTGTGCAGTTGTTGAACATGCATATAAGCTTGCAAGCAGTGTTGAAAAGCAGGCGCTTCTTGCTGAATTCTTTTCCCCGGAATATCGCTTGTTTAAGGGCCTCGTGTCAAATACCCCATGCAGGTTGGTTTATATGGTTTATAAAAAGGCAACAACTGCATCATAGTTGACATGGTCCAAATCATGTCACGGCATATGATTCCAAAATGAAGGTGTTTACTTATTGTAGAGATCACTAGACTAAGGTGTGCTGCCATGTATAGGGAGTGTCATTTTGAGGGGAGGTCCATAAGCCAGTGTCATGTTTTCTGAGATTTGTGGTGGGGAATAAGCTGCTTTGTATTGTGAGGTGTACTTAAGACTTGTTTACATTGAACATAGCATATACCTCTTTCCTTACATGTTTACAGACTTGTTGATATGCTAGCCGAAGAACCTGGCATGAAACGACGAAACGTTTTAGAGCACATGACAAGCTCTCTGCAGCCAATGCTTGAAAAGGGAATTGTAGACCACTCGATTATTCATCGGGCTTTGATTGAGTACCTTAGTATTGCGGGAAAGGTAAAGATTATTCAGATAAAAATTGCTCAACAAGTCCTTTCAGGTACAGTGTCTTGTGAACAGTATTCTAACTTCAGTGTCTCTATGATTTGTGGGATCTGCTTCAGGCAATGGCAACTGATGTTTTGCAACAACTTTCTGGCCCTTTGCTGGTTCGCATGATTCACACAAGGGAAGGAGCAAAAGTTGGTGTCACTTGCGTGTCTCTTGGTAGTCGCAAGGTAATCCTAGGTGTAAACCTTCATTCATCATGCAAGACTGTGTGCGTGCGCGTGATTCGATTAACGTCTTTAGGAGGCCAAATCTGACCTACTAGGACGAATAAGATACATCATAATTACAATCCACCTCGGGATCGTGCAAAGTAGCCACATAAAACAAAAATAAAAACTAAAATCTCAAGAGCTTTTCCGACTTATAAGAATTGAGTATTACAATGAGAATCACCATGTGTATGTGGTCTCTGTGTTTAGTGAGAAGGGTGTGTGTCTATGCCACAGTTGCACTCGTACCAGGTACGGATCCTTTCGCACCTCGTTCTTCGTTCCGTTCTGTCGTACTTGGTCTGTTCTTCGTTCCTGTACCTTGCTGATGCAGGTGACTGCTAGTGACTTTCTGACTGTTGACTGCCCGTTTGGCAAACGGTTGGGCAGCACCTTGTTAGATTTACACCACTCTGCTGCTTCACAGGTCTAGGGCATACTTGTACGGCTAGTATGTCTCCGCGGGCTGGCCACCCATAGTCTAGGTTGTACCTGGTCCGGCCGCCCGAGTTTGGGGCCAGCCGCCCACTTCTGTCTGGGCGCCCACATATATTTCCATGTATCATTTTTCAGTTGGGTCGCGGGGATTTTTATCAGGCCTTGCCCTACCTCCCCTTGGGCACCTATTTATGGGGCCAGGGGGTACCCACTTCCACATCATTCGGTCATTGTGTATCGGATCTTTTGCTCTGGTAGTCAGTGGGGGGCTGATCGCCCCCTTTCCCCATCTCTGGCGTTTTGTGTCTATTGTCTCTCTCTCTCTCCTCTCCTCTCTCACGCTTCCGCATACGCGCACTCTCACATGGTATCAGCAACTTCAGGCTCTGCCGTGTTCAAGGCGCATCTCCGCATCAGGTACTCTTCCCAAGCGATTAGATCAGCAGCGTTTTCTGCAAGAATCAGCCAGCATTTTTACATCAGCCAGCGACCAGCAAAAAGCCAGGCAAGCGATGACATCTGGAGCAGTTTCTGTCGCGGGAATCCCCATTTCCACCTGCGTTTTTGCTTCCTCCAGCGCCAGCCATTTTTGGATTTTGTTGCGGGAAACCCCTCAGATCACTTGCGTTTTTGGGGAGCACCTGTGTTTTTGGTGGTAAACCTTGCATTTTCAGCGGAGGGGGGCAGCGCCAGCATCAGCTTACTGAGACCTTTGCCCCACCGACTTGGCATCCGGTGCCTTGCCGTCGAGAATCCTCTACTGTTTTCAGCCATATACACCTTCTGTTTTCTCAGTTTTCAGCCCACCAGGGGTTGTGACATTGATTCCCCGCCCTCCCTACACCCTCTGCACCGCTCCGGACCCTGCCGGGAGCGTACGAACACGCTGAAAGTCACTGGACAACAGTGTTTTCATCACCTCGCAGTTGTGTTTCTGGGTGGACAGCAGCCTCTTGGTTTGTGTTTTTCACAGAGGATGAAGTTACCTCCTGCTAGGATACCATCCAATGGTGGTCCGTGTAACAAACTGCTGACGTGGCAAAATCCTAAAGAATGGAGCCAACTTACATATGCCGGCCGAGGGGCCTAAACCCTAAGAAGAACAAGTAGCAGCAGAAGAAGAAGAAGTCCTCCCAACTTATGGGGACCCCGTCCGATGGGGCCCCAAGTGACACAAAGGATTAAAATAAAGCAAGACCCGCGCACACACAAAAATTGATGACGTGGCAGATTTCCGAAATTTGCGCTGACATGATGATGTGGGAGGTTGTATGGATTTCCGCGTTTTGCGTTGGCTGATGACGTGGCAAGCTGTACGGATTTCCGCGATTTACGCCGGCAGCTTTTTGGCTTTGCTTTTGGACCAAATGCTTTTGAGTTTGAAAGCTTTTCACTGTAAGTGCTTTTCAGGCCAAGGGCCTTTAAATATGAGGTTAGGGTTCATTCTCTGGCATGCTTCCTAAAGGTGTAGAGTTTGGAGTACCGGCTTGTACTTTGTTGATGCAATATAAAGAAATACTGAAAGGGGCGCCAAGGTTTGGGGCTAATACTCTCTGGGGTGGAATTCCGCCACTCCGTGTCGCATGTCGTCTCTCTCTCTCTCTCTCTCTCTCAGTTCAATTGTTAATGAAGTGCTAAAGGTCTGTTCAGTCTGTTCTTTTCTATTGGCACGTGGTGCCCGTCTTGTGACAGTGGTATCAGAGCATGAGGCGTGTGCTTTTCTGAAAGCATACCGGTCCCACAAAAGAGCAGACTTCTGGAATTTTTTGGAGGTATCTTCGCCCTCCAACCCGGACTTACTAGCCACTCCCACCCTTACTTCATCGCGCATCGGGCGTGCTCCCGTCTTCACCACTCATGTCTTACAGGGCCTAAGCCAATTAAGATCACTTGCAAGAGAAGGATCCAGATTTGTTTCAAGTCACTGTTTTTCTCAGAAGCAGTGCCACGCAGATGTTGATGTCTACAGCCACCAAGCAGCATACTCCAAGTACTTGGCAAGCTTTCAAGAAAAAAACAGTAGATGTCTCTTCATGAGCAGATGACCTTGGAGGTTCGGTGTGATTGCTATCTCTTGGAACTACCATCGCCGCCAAAGAAACACTGTCTGTCCAAGAGCTAATGGACCATGTTGTGCTCGGCTACGACCTCATGGAAGGAACCTAACCCTAATTTTTGGTGTAGGTTTCAAGATGGAAAGTCAATTGACTTTTTGAGCTCGACTGATGTCGAGATTGATTTTTAAGTTTTAGTTCTGTTTGATCTTGTTTGGTGATCTTGCTTGGAATTTGTTTGAAATGGATGGTATATGTTTTGAACTTGTTTTGGTGCCGATTTGAATCGTTTGACTCTGGTTTGATACTAGTTTCAATAATTGGTGATTTTACTCTTGGTGGAAGAGTGAGAAATACTGTTTTGGTATTGTTTGGACCTCGGAACGTCGCAGGTCGATGCCTGGGGAGCGTTTCGTTGTATGTTTGAAAACCTCGGAACCACGCAGGCCGATGCCTGGGGAGCGTTCCGTTGTATGCTAGAAAACCGAACGACTTAGGCCGATGCCTGGGGAGCGTTTGGTTGTATGCTTGAACCTCCAAGCGACGCAGACTGCGGTCTGGGGAGTGTTTGGTTGTACAGTCCTCTGAGCTCAGGGCCCGGACCTTTTTAGGTTATTTGCGGGGGGAGTGACGAGGTAGTCGTTGAGTAGCTTCATACTGCAGATTGTTTGTCTCGGAGGAGTGCTCAGCGGTGGTGTTTGTTGTGTCTTGTAACATGCATATGTAAGCATTTGTGTTGCATTGTGATGTGCCAATTACTGAATATTCCTAATTGGATGAGATTGCCTGGATATGTAATTTATGTGCATCAAGACACCTGTGGAAGATCGGTACGGTTTGGGTGTGATGGCTAATTTTACTACGCCGGAATATCAAGAGTTCCGATGTGGACGAAAGGATAAGCTAACTCCTTGTTCAAAAGAGCAGAAAGGAGAAGCTAACTCCTTGCCGAAAGGAGACGCTAACTCCTTGATCAAAACAGCAGAAAGGAGAAGCTAACTCCTTAATAAAAAGAGCAAACTAATTGTCCCTCCGAATGTCCCTCGGAATGACCCTAGGAAATTTTTGAGCTAACTTGAGTTGTTTTGCAGATATGCTGTGATCGCGGACGATTACTCTCTTTCAAGAAGGGGAGATGTAACAAACTGTTGACGTGGCAAATTCCTAAAGAATGGAGCCAACTTTCATATGCTGGCCAAGGGGCCTAAACCCTAAGAAGGACAAGTAGCAAAAGAAGAAGAAGTCCTTCCAACTTATGGGGACCCTGTCTGATGGGGCCCCAAGTGACACAAAGGTTCAAAATAAAGCAAGACCCGCACACACACAAAAACTGATGACGTGGTAGATTTACGAAATTTGCGCTGTCATGATGACGTGGTAGGTTGTACGGGTTTCCGCGTTTTGCATTGGCTGATGACGTGGCAAGCTGTACGGATTTCCGTGATTTAGGTTGGCAGCTTTTTGGCTTTGCTTTTGGACGAGATGCTTTTGAGTTTGAAGGCTTTTCACTGCAAGTGCTTTTCAAATATGAGGTTAGGGCTGATTCTTTGGCATGCTTCCTGGAGAAGGTGTAGAGTCTGGAGTACCGGCTTGTACTGTGTTGATGCAATATAAAGAAATACCGAAAGGGGTGCCAAGGTTTGGGGCCAATACTCTCTGGGGTGGAATTCCGTCACTCCGTGTCGCGTGTCGTCTCTCTCTCTCTCTCTCAGTTCAATTGTTAATGAAGTGCTAAAAGTCTGTTCAGTCTGTTCTTTTCTATTGGCACGTGGTGCCTGTCTTGTGACAGTCCGTGCGGTCTCTCAATGACTGCTACAATACACGGTATCTTCGACATTGGCTTGATCATCTATGGGCGTACAATCCTTGGGAGATCCATTCATTCCAACCATCATTCAGCGGTTACGCACTCCAGAGGGGGTGGTGACTTGTGGTTTGCTATGGACATACCTATGCACTCATTAGAGGAGTTCACATGAGATATGGCCATGCTCATGGCATATGGGATTCCGACATTCTCAGAGAGGACACCACCATCTTGGGTGGACAGACACTTACCGCTTACAAAGGAGCATCTACATGGACTTAGGGAGAGGATCTTGGATCTCTTCTTGGACAGGTTCATTGCTTGGATCTACAGACTAGAGTGGGACTTAAGTGCTTTGGACTCTCTTGGAGAGTTTAGAGAGTTTACCCGCGAGATGCGGGAGATCAGGCATCATTTCGCGACTACATCCAGAGTCACCCCGAGCTTGGCTTGGATGGTAGTGCAATTGCTCTTTTATACTCTTGATCATTTAGATTGCTACCTTCAGAGTTGCTTACACTCACCCTCGGTAACCTTACTGCAGACTTATCCCTTGACCTGGGCAGTAGGCCACTCCCAGCTCATTCACATTGAGAGCGACACCGAGTTGCGGTGTGGTGGCATTGTTGGCGCGGATTCTGTTTTTGTTGACACCGGAGGATTGGAGGCTGGAGATATACGCAAGACGGCGCATATAGATCGGTCTTGCCTTTCCTCTTCTCAGAGGATATTCACAGTGCAGACTGCTCAGTCTGGCTTCCCTTTTTCATATAAGATGATTACGGTGCAGACAGCTTGGTCTGACCACACCTCTTCTCAGAGGCACTTCACAGCGCAGACGGTCGAGTCTGGCTTTCCCCTCATCTTGGATTACTCTACCTACTGACAGGACACCATCCGGTGGTGGTCCGTGCGGTCTCTCGATGACTGTTGCAACTTACGGTAGCTTCTACAGTGCAGACTGTTTAGTCAGGCTTTTCTTGTTTTGGAGGAGTTTACGATGCAGATTGCTACGTCTGGCCTTCCTGGGGTTTTACACAGCTTAGCCACCTAGCCACACTAAGTTGCAGGTTCATGCATTGACAGGGTTCCGGTCATTGCCATGACGGATCTTGGGCTTCTCCCTTTTCTCTAGACAGTTTGACTACAGACACCGCAGACCTATTGGGCAGGACACTTGTAGGTTTATTGGCACTTCTTTCACGAGAAGGAGTTGTTTTCACACTCAGTTCGGGACCTTCATGCAGTTCCTTCACACTACATTAGCGGAGCACAACAGTTTGCTACACTGCTCGTGACGGCACTTTACCATGGAGATTTCTTGGAGGTTGGGAGACCCGAGACTGCTACTACCTCATGGAGTATCCTTCAGTGGACATTGCAGCAGACATCTTCATCATTTGCCTCACGTCTTCGGCTTCATGCGGTTTGTTCAGCATCGGGTGTTGAGAGGGGGTGTTAGATTTACACGAGTCTGCTGCTTCACAGGTCTAGGGCATACTTGTACGGCTAGTGTTTCTCCGCATAGTCTAGGTTGTACCTGGTCCGACCGCCCGAGTTTGGGGCCGACCGGCCACTTTTGTCCGAGTGCCCACATATATTTCCATATATCATTTTTTTGTTGGGTCGTGGGGATTTTTATCAGGCCTTGCCCTACCTCCCCTTGGACACTTATTTATGGGGCCGAGGGGTACCCACTTCCACATCATCTGGTCATTGTGTATTGGGTCTCCTGCTCTGGTAGTCAGTGGGGGGCCGATCGCTCCCTTTCCCCATCTCTGGCGTTTTGTGTCTACTGTCTACTCTCTCTCTCTCTCTCTCTCTCTCTCTCTCTCTCTCTCTCTCTCTCTCTCTCTCTCTCTCTCTCACGCTTCCGCACACGCGCACTCTCAAGACTCACACCCCTTTAGGCATTCTTTGGATGCCCTTTGGGCATTCTCCCAACTAATTGAGACTTTCATGCTCTCCCATGATCCATCACTCTCTCATGCTATCCCTCTCACTCTCCCATGCTCTCCCATCACTCTCTCATGCTCTCCCATCACTCTTCCTCTCTCTCATGTATGATACCCCTCTCTCATGCTTCTAAAAGCTATTTAAGGTGAACTCTCCCTCTTGTTCTCCAACACCTACCAGCTCTCAAGCTCCCCATTGCCCTCCAATCTCCTCCATTACCCTCCCCATTACGCTCTCAAGCTCTCCAATCTCCATTACCCTCTCAAGCTCTCCATTATCGAGGGTGGTTACGTGTGTTGGTGTACCTCGGTTTTACGTGCATTGTAGTGCGGCACTAAAGCACTTGAATTTTTTTTATTACGTGCATTCAAAAAATAAATCACGTGATTTTAAGACTAGGTTTTACTCTATATTCATATGCATGATTCACACAAAGAGAAACCTTTTCTACAATTCAAACTTCAATTACAAAGGTATGATTGGAATTTAGAGAAATTCTTAAAAAGAAACAGACAATTGCATTATGATAGATTAGTAGTCATAGAAAAAAAGGAGTGCTCAAGGGACAAGTTGCACACTTGCAAGGTCTTGAGAGGATACAAAAAAGGGGATGCCAAAAAGAGTTGTCACGTGCACATGTCTCTCTGTGCGACATGGACATGCTTCATCGACTTTCAGAGCCAAATTTTCCCTTTTTCCTAGATAGGAGTTTCTAGACTCCTAGGAGGATTAGTTATGGCAATTTTGTAAGCTTGTTCGGAAGACTTGCATGTCCGGACGAGTCCATTAGATTTGGTTTTCCAGTTACCCTCTTGCATAAATTGTTTGTACACGTGTTTTGATAGATGTTGTTACACTATGGTGGGCATCTAGCATGATGTGCATATAGTTCTAGGTTGGAGGAATCCAACAAGCCATTTCCCACGTCGATCAGATTCCCAGGTGAGCAGATGGTGCGATAGCTTTACCCAGCAACT
Organism: Adiantum capillus-veneris; assembly: GCF_014529385.1. Taxonomy (NCBI): domain Eukaryota; kingdom Viridiplantae; phylum Streptophyta; class Polypodiopsida; order Polypodiales; family Pteridaceae; genus Adiantum; species Adiantum capillus-veneris. The sequence goes on along the minus strand of NC_140931.1, from coordinate 36,806,234 downwards.
GATCCCTTGGTCAAACTTATTAATAAATGTTTTTATGATTTATTTATTTGTTGGGTTGGTGGACAGATTGCCCTACCTAGCCCTTAAGTGAATGATAAGCCCAAAGCCTTGTCTATAAAGGGAACCCATCTGCCTGTGATCACATGAGATTGCCTAGCACTAGAAGGAGGAGTAGATCAAGCCTAGCGTTTTCTCAGCCTAAGATCAGCGCCAGCGTTTTGCAACATTCAGCCCAATGTTTTGCTGTAGATCAGCCAGCGCAAAGTCGTAGTAGCAAATCAGCTAGCGTTTTCATTGTCAGCCCGTTTCGTTGCTGGAGCGTGCAAGATTTGCTAACGCTAGCCTCTCCCATATGCGGTCTGGTCCTTCGGCAGCCCATTGAGCTTCTCCTCGGCAATTCCCTCACCAACATTGAGTGCTCCATTTCTGTCCATCATCGATGTCATCGAGATCCGCATTTCAGCCCTTCATTCCTCTCACATTGGGAGAGCAATTCAGCCCCAGATTTTCCCCTTGGTGGCCATCCGCAATCCCACATCAAGAAGGATCCAAAGGGGCATCAAGTCAGCCCCCGAGGTGCCTCGTCTTGAGGAGTTATAGCAGCGACATTCACCATCCAAGTTAGTATAGTGTGCACTTGAGGTATTGTGTCACAAACTGGTGACGTGGCAACACACACACACTGCCGAACAGAAGCGGGCAACAGGAAATCCTAAATGCTGACCTGGCTAGCTGCAGCGTAAAATGTGGAGAGGCTGCCACGTGGCAAGCTGTATGGACGCCAGTGCAAAATGCGGCGTAGATTGCGGATTTCCGGACTGCTGACGTGGCAGCGTTGTACGACAGATTTCTGGCAGCTTTTGGGCGATGCTTTTCCTACGCTGCTGGACCTGCTTTATTTCCTACACAAGGAATTAGAGAGAGAGAAAAGCTCTGCTTTATTTTATTCAAGAACTTTTGGCTTAATTTTTATAAAAGCCTATGAGAGAGAAAATAGCCTTTGCTTTATTTTCAAAGCTTTTGAGTTTACCAGCTTTTGGGGCTTTGCTTTTGGCATCCCTTGTACTTTTAAATAAGCGGGCTGGCCTCTCACAACTCAGAGCATCTGGATGCAGAGTCTGAGTGTGAGCGCCTACCCGCACTCTTGTACTTTGAACTCAGATTAATACAAAAAGAAATACCGAAAGGGGCGCCAATCTTTGGGGCCAATATCTCTAGGCACGGAACTCCGCCGGGCCAGTGTTGAATAAATTGTGAACTGTGAACTGTGAACTGTTTTGAAGTGGTTATTTGGTGCTGTCGCGGTAGATTCTTGACTTGGAGTCTCCAAGTCTGTTACAGTGGTATCAGAGCACGGCCGATTTCTCTTCTACGGGAAATCCGATCCCTAATTTTTTTTTCCGCGGCACCTATGGCTTCAGGCAAAGATCAGTCGACTCCCTCTGCATCCGGTGATGCGGGAAGGGATCACAACGAAGATTCCGGCATGGAGTATGGCCCGCCTCAGCCTACTTAGGCGGAGCGTCGAGAGATGGAGCGTCAACGATTGATCGGCGACGCAACAAAGATGATGCTTAATTTTGCCAAGGACCCGAAAATGGCAAAATATATGAGCAAGACATCTTTGGAGGAAAGTGCACACACAGTGGCAGAAAACCACAGAACCACCCCGAAAACCCGCTCTCAAGAACCTTCCTACTCCCAAGAAGTATACATATTACAGAGAAGGAATTAGAAGAGGTGGTTGATGCACGAATTGCTCAGCTTTTTGACGCGCAAAACAAAGCTGAAAAGCATGGTAAAAAGCAGAAGAAAGGCACTGACTTCCCGGGCTATTTGGGTCGTCAGTTGACTTTTGAAAAGGCAAAGAAACAGAAGAAGTGTGTTCGATTTGAAAGAGACTGGAGTACCTAGTTCTTCCTCCTCTTCTTTTGACAGTTCTTCTAGCTCATCTGACTCGAGCGAAGAAGACAAAAAAGGCAAAAAGCGAAGCAAAAAGAAACGCTTCCGAAAGGGCAAGAAAAAGGCAAAGAAGTCTAAATCTCGCCCCGTGATTGATAGTTCCACAGAGGAATCGTCCAGTTCAGACTCTGACGACAACAACTTTTATGAAAAGAAGAAGAATGTTTATAAAGCCAACCAATATGACTTTCTGGAGGACAAAAGCAAGAAAGTCCGAGAGTTTAAGGAAGATGGGGAGTCAATTAAATTTGACACGTTTTCTAGTTATAGAGATGCTTCGAAGGCTTTGTCTTTTGTACAACAGTTTGACATCGCTTTCGTGGGAGGGCGTTACTGAGAGCAGGATTCAGAGAGCTGCCTCTTAATTTAAGGGGAATGCTCGAACTTGGTGGTCCACGCTTCTATTAAGCAAAACTCTGCCGGTTAAATGACTGAAATTCAAGAGGCTTTTTATTTCTTCTTGGCTGACTCGAGAGTATGAACATGATATACGAACTGCTTGGAACCATCTTCAAATGACCAAGAAGGACACAGTGGACGCTTATTGCGAGAGATTCTGGAGCTCTTTTCTACCCGCCTCTTCATTTAAGAAGATCTCGTTCAAGGAACAAATTGAGCAGTTTACCTTGGGTCTACCTACAGAGATTCCAGATCATGCTTGGAACAAAAGTCAGCTTCTATTCAGGATTTGACTAGTCATGCAAAACGGGGTTTGCCATTCACTCTGGCAGTTTGACCTACCCCACCGATTAGATCATGACACAAAGAGCCGAACAGACTTCAACAAATGAAAGTAGAAAGAGAAAGAGCAACCCAGAAAAGAAGGATGCACGACCCAAGCTTACTCCTCAGGGAAGAAAGTGCTTTGGATGCGGGGAAACTGGACTTATCTCGTGAAGCGCCATAAAAAGGCACAGAAAGAACAGAATGACAAGGACGACGACATGCCTGAGAGTTCAAGAGCAGCTGAGAAACCTGGAAGAAAAGGCAAGATGAAAACAAGACTAGTTCCAGATTGTGTGGGTACCGATCCTAGCACGTTGGACGAGAGTACAGAACTTTGCCGAGCTTGGGGCAAAGTGAAAGACCAAGAAGCCTTGATATTCTTTGATGGAGGAGCCAAGGCAAACTTCATTTCACCGGAATTGGCGGTGCGGCTCGAGATACACTACCGATCAGATAGGACCACTTGCAGAGGCAGTTCTAGCGGCACCGGGCAGGGACGTAGCCATTACACCTGTCATTGGCAAACTTCGGTTGCATTGTTAGGGGTATTTGGGGCATGAGGACTTTTACATAATGCCTTTGGAAGGTTGTGATGTTCTCTTGGGAATTCCCTGGTACCACAAGAACAACGCGGTGGTCGACTATCGAGCGAGAAAAGCGACATTGACTACAGAGAAGGGCAGAACCATTGTACTTGACATTAAACTTAAGGGAGAGACTGTCCCTATTGTATCGGCTTCGGCCATTTTAAAGTTAATGAAATCGAGTCTGTTTGTTGCTCGATCTTTATGAAAGAGTTGAGTAATGAGGATAGGACAAATATGTCTGAACTTGAACGCCAAGATTTTCTCCACTCTCATGCCGATTGCTTCTCAGAGGGCCTGCTAGGCGAGTTACCACCCGCTCGTCCTGAAGATCATACTATTGATCTGATTCCTGGAAGCACACCACGGAACCGGCCACCTTATCGTGTGAGCCGAGCTCAGAACGAAGAGATTATAAACCAAGTGAAAGACCTCTTGGAAAAGCGTCTTGTCTAGCCTAGTACTTCAGCATATTTCTCTCGTGTTGTTGGTTTTGAAGAAAGATGGATCTTGGAGAATGTGCATTGATTATAGAGCTCTCAACAAAATCACCATCAAGAACACATTTCCGATTCCTAGGATCGATGATATACTCGACAGATTACAGGGATCTTTGTGTTTTAGCAGGATTGATTTGAAGAGTGGATATCATTAGATCCGAATCGTGCCGGGAGACGTCTACAAGACAGCCTTTCGGACGACTTTTGGGTTATTTGAGTTTTTGGTGATGCCTTTTGGCTTAACCAATGCTCCTGCGACATTTAACCGGATGATGGACATGATTTTTCGAGAGTACAGGCTATTTGTTGGCACTTTCTTTGATGATATCATTGTTTTCTCCAAGAATGAGGCAGAACATAGAGATCATTTGCTTCAGGTCTTTCAGGCATTACGAGATCACAAGTTAGTGATTAATGTGAAGAAAAGTGAATTTTTCCTATCAGTGATACACTTTTTGGGACACATTGTGTCAGCAGAGCAGGAGTGCAAATGGATCCGGCCAAGATAGAGACTATCCGTGATTGGCCCAATTTGAAGAATGTCCATGAAGTTAAAAGCTTCTTGGGATTGTGTTCCTACTATAGGCGGTTCATTCGAAAGTTTGCAGAGGTTGCTTCCCCTTTGCATATCTTGACATAGAAAGGAGTCCCTTTCTCGTGGGGACCCATAGAGGTGACTGCCTTTCAAACTTTGAAAGAGAAACTGACTATGGGACCAGTTTTGACTTTGCCGGACTTGCAGAAGTCATTTGAAGTATATTGTGATGGTTGTGGTCGTAGTCCGGGTGGGGTCTTAATGCAAGAAGGCCATGTCATTGCTTACGAGAGCCGATTGTTCTCAAGGCCGAAAATGATAGCACAGATTTATGAGAGAGAGCTTTTGGCGGTTATCCATGCTCTTACTCAGTGACGCACTACCTACTCGGAGCAGATTTTATTGTCTTTAGAGACCATCAAAGTTTGCGCTACTTCTTGTCACAGAAGCAGCTATCGGAAAAGCAGATGCGGTGGGCGAACATCTTGTCACAGTTTCACTTCCAGATTGTCCAGGTGCAAGGACAGAAGAATTTGGTGGCAGATGCTTTGTCTCGGAAGCCGTTGGTTCTGGCTATTTCCGCAATACATCATAGGAGTTTCGAGGATATGGTGGACCAGTATGCCACTTATCCGGATTTGTAGACGTTTTCACATGATACGGGATGGGGAGAGAATAGCGGGATATTCCATTAAGGATGGCTATTTGATGAGGAAAACCATGTTGTGCGTTACACAGCCGTTGAGGGAAAAGGTTATGACTGAATGCCATTGTCCGTCTTTTACGTGTCATCCTGGCATTTCTACCACCATGAAAGGGGTAGAGAGATACTTCTTTTGGCCGAGACTCAAGAAGGATGTGGACGAGTTTGTGCACAGTTGCTTGGTATGCCAGAAGGTCAAGTTTGATAGGCATAAAGCATAGGGATTGTTACAGCCTTTGCCCATACCCACCCGCCCCTCGGAAAGTATTGCAATGGATTTCATTTTTGATCTCCCGAGAACACAAAGTGGTCACGATGGTATCTGGACTGTTATTGACAGATTTAGCAAGCAGGCTCATTTCATTCCAGTGAAGAAAACAGTCAAGCCGGATCACTCAGCGAGACTGTTTGTGGCCCAGATTTTCCGATTACATGGTATGCCTGAAACGATTGTCTCCGACAGGGACCCCAGATTTACGAGTTTGTTTTGAAGGCAATTTGGAAGAACATTGGCACGCTGTTGCAGTTCTCGTCATCTTTCCACCCGCAGAGTGACGGACAATCTAAGGTTGCTAATTCAATCTTCGACGGGGAAGGCGCTATTTGAGATTGTTGAAGGTGTTGCAAAGGTTCCACCCTTCCTATGCACGAAAGATAAGATTTTTGAAGCGGATAAATACAGGCGCGACTTAGATACGGCTTTTGCCAAAGTCCGCGAGGCTTTGCAGAAATCTCAAGAACGACAGAAAAAGGCAGTGCATCCCCATCATCGCGATTTGAAATTGAAGGAGGATGATTGGGTGCTCTTACGTTTTGAGAAGGCACGCCTGAGAAAGAAGAAGGGAAAGGAGAGCCTTTTTCCAAATCTTAGTATGAGATACTACGGACCTTTCCAGTTCTCCAAAAAGACTTTTTCCAAAGCTTAGTATGAGATACTACGGACCTTTCCAGATCTCCAAAAAGATAAATGATGTCTCCTTCTGACTGAAACTGCCTCACATTTGGAGGATTCACAATGCTTTTCATGGGAGTGTCTTGAAACCTTTTAAAGGTAATGTGCCCGAAGATGGGGAGCTCGATGAGCAACCCGAAGTGGAAGAAAACGAGGAGATCCTTGTTCCTGAACAGATTTTGGCACACAAGGACAAAAAGAATAAGGGTAAAGTACGAAGGCGGTTCTTGGTTAAGTTCAAGAACTATCCTGCATTGGATGCGAAGTGAATGGAGGAGGAGGACCTAGCAGATACTCCTCAGATTGTGAACCTTTACCTTGAAGCTTTTGGTTTAGCATAGTCTACTCCAAATGGAACCCCGAATTCAGCTTGGCCGGAGATCTGGTGCGATGGGTTGCACAAGAGGAGAGTTACTCCGCTCCTTTGTCAATAGATACCTTGATTTTTGAATACTAGAGTCACTGATGTCTCTTTGAGCTTCAGGGATAGTGAGAGCTGACAGTATTTTGATGTATGACTCTATGAAATGGAATTCCGGAATATGAAACTGATTTGTTCTTGACTTTTTTTTAAAAGTGCAGGAACTGATAGACAAAATGACTACAGCATTTTGGTCTAAATGATGTCGAATATACATGGTTGCAATAGGGATTAGTCAATTGGACATCTATGAGGTCCCGACTGGATCTAGATGCGATTGCTAGCTACATTGCCGATAAAATCATGGTGTAAGATCCGAATGAATGTTGAATGTCATGTGATGTCCTGTGATGTTGTGTGATGTGAATGTCGATTGGTACATGTGCTAGATGTGTGTTCCTAGTGCGTAGGTACTAACAGTCAGTGTTTGCTAAGGCAGTTTATGGCCTTTGTTTGTTTTGTAGGTGTAATCAAGGGCGATATGTAACAGACTTGGACACTCCAAGTCAAGAATCTACCGCGACAACACCAAATGACCAGTTCAAAACAGTTCACAGTTCACAATTGATTTACACTGGCCCGACAGAGTTCCGTGCCTAGAGATATTGGCCCCTTTCAGTATTTCTTTTTGTATTAATCTGAGTTCAAAGTACAAGAGTGCGGTTGGGTCTCCTCTCAAACTCTGCGTCCAGATGCTCTGCAGAGTGGGAGCCCAAACCACTTATTTATTTGTTTACAAGGGATGCCAAAAGCAAAGCCCCAAAAGCTTAAAATCAAAAGCCTTGGTAAAATTAAAGCAAGGATTCTTTCTCTCTCTCTCAAGCTTGAATAAAGCAGAAAATAAGCATCGCCCAAAAAGCTGCCAGGTTGCCGCAAAATCCGCCGCAATTTCCGGCGCGATTTTGGGGCGTCCGTACTGCTGCCACGTCATGTCATCACTTTGTGACATACCCCCCTCTTGGAAGCATTGTAATCGCCCTGGATTACGCCTGCAAAACAGATAGAGGCCATAAACCGTCTTAGCAGACACTGACTGTTAGCACCTACGTACTAGGAACACACATCTAGCACATGTACCAATCGACAGTCACATCACAGGACATCACTAGACATCACAGGACATTCAACATTCATTCGGATCTTAGACCATGATTTTATCGGCAATGTAGCTAGCAATCGCATCTAGATCCAATTGAGATCTCATCAATGTCCGATTGACTAACCCCTATTGCAACCATGTCTATTCGAGATCAATTAGACCAAAATGCTGCAGTCATTTCGTCTATCAGTTCCTGCACTTACAAACAAGTCAAGAACAAATCAGTTTCATATTGAGGAATTCCATTTCATAAAGTCATACCGCAGAATACTGTCAGCTCTCAGTATCCCTGAAGCTCAAAGAGACATCAGTGATTCTAGTATCAAAATCGAGGCATCTGTTGACAAAGGAGCGGAGTAACTCCGCTCTTGTGCATCCCACTGCACCAAATCTCCGGCCAAGCTGAATTCTCGGTTCCATTTGGAGTAGACTATGCTAAACCAAAAGCTTCGAGGTAAAGTTTCACAATCTGAGGAGTATCTGCTAGGTCCTCTTCCTCCATCCACTTCGCATCCAATGCAGGATAGTTCTTGAACTTAACCAAGAACCGCCTTCGGACTTTACCTTTATTCTTCGTGTCCTTATGTGCCAAAATCTGTTTAGGAACAAGGATCTCGTCGTTTTTTTCCACTTCATGTTGCTCATCAGGCTCCCTATCATCAGGCCCATACCTTTAAAAGGTTTCAAGAGACTCACATGGAATGCATTGTGAATCCTCCAAGTGTCAGGCAGTTTCAATCGGAGGGAGACATCATTGATCTTTTCAGAGATCTGGAAAGATCTGTAGTATCGCATACTAAGCTTTGGAAAAAGCCTCTCCTTTCCCTTCTTCTTTCTCAGGCGTGCCTTCTCAAAACGTAAGAGCACCCAATCATCCTCCTTCAATTTCAAATCGCAACGATGGCGATCCGCTGCCTTTTTCTGTGGTTCTTGAGATTTCTGCAAAGCCTCGCGGACCTCGGCAAAAGCCGTGTCTAAGTCGTGCGTATACTCATCCGCTTCAAAAATCTTATCTTTCGTGCTTAGGAAGGGTGGAACCTTCGCAACACCTTCAACAATCTCAAATGACGCCTTCCCCGTCGAAGAGTGTATCGTGTTATTGTAGGCAAATTCCACCAAAGGTAGATACTTTTCCCATTGAGTCTTCTGATCCGAGATATAAGACTTCAATAAATCTAAAACCACTGAATTGGCAATCTCAGATTGCTCGTCAGTCTGTGGGTAGAACGATGACGAGAACTGCAACCGCGTGCCAATCTTCTTCCAAATTGCCTTCCAAAACAAACTCGTAAATCTGAGGTCTTTGTCGGAGACAATTGTCTCAGGCATGCCATGAAATTTGAAAATCTGGGCCACAAACAGTCTGGCTAAGTGATCCGGCTTGATTGTTTTCTGCATTGGAATGAAATAAACCTGTTTGCTAAATCTGTCAATAACAGTCCAGATACCATCGTGACCACTCTGTTTTCTCGGGAGATCAAAAATGAAATCCATTGCAATACTTTCCCAGGGGCGGGTGGGTATGGGCAAAGGTTATAACAATCCCTGTGCTTTGTGCCTGTCAAACTTGACCTTCCGGCGTACCAAGCAACTGCGTACAAACTCTTCCACATCCTTCTTGAGTCTCGGTCAAAAGAAGTATCTCTCTACCCCTTTCATGGTGGTAGCGATGCCGCGGTGACCCGTAAAAGGTGGACAGTGGCATTCAATCATAACCTTTTCCATCAACGGCTGTGCAACGCACAACATGGTTTTTTTCATCGAGTAGCCATCCCGAATAGAATATCCCGCTACTGTCTCCCCATCCCGTATCCGTGTGAAAACGTCTGCAAAATCTGTATGTGTGGCATACTGGTCAACCATATCCTCGAAGCTTCTATGCGGTATCGCGGAATTAGCCAGAACCAACGGCTTTCGAGACAAAGCATCTGCCGCCACATTCTTCTGTCCCTGAACATGGACAATCTGGAAGTGAAACTGTGACAAGATGTTCGCCTATCGCATCTACTTTTCCGGTAGCTGCGTCTGTGACAAGAAGTAGCGCAAACTCTGATGGTCTGTAAAGACAGTAAAATCCGCTCCGAGTAGGTAGTGCCGCCACTGAGTAAGAGCATGGATAACCGCAAAAAGCTCTTTCTCATAAATCTGTGTTGTCATTTCTGGCCTTGAGAACAATCGGCTCTTGTAAGCAATGACATGGCCTTCTTGCATTAAGACCGCACCCAGACTACGACCACAAGCATCACAATATACTTCAAAAGACTTCTGCAATTCCGGCAGAGTCAAAACTGGTCCCGTAGTCAATTTCTCTTTCAAAGTCTGAAAGGCAGTCACCTCTGTGGGTCCCCACAAGAAAGGGACTTCTTTCTAAGTGAAGATATGCAAAGGGGAAGCAACCTCTGCAAACTTTCGAATGAACCGCCTGTAGTACGAACACAGTCCCAAAAACCTTCTAACTTCATGGACATTCTTCAAATCGGGCCAATCACGGATAGTCTCTATCTTGGCCGGATCCATTTGCACTCCTGCTGCTGACACAATGTGTCCCAAAAAGTGTATCTCACGTAGGAAAAATTCACTTTTCTTGCATTAATCACTAACTTGTGATCTCGTAATGCTTGAAAGACCCGAAGCAGATGATCTCTATGTTCTGCCTCATTCTTGGAGAAAACAATGATATCATCAAAGAAAGTGCCAACAAATAGCATGTACTCTCGAAAAATCATGTCTATCGTCCAGTTAAATGTCGCAGGAGCATTGGTTAAGCCAAAAGGCATCACCAAAAACTCAAATAACCCAAAAGTCATCCGAAATGTTGTCTTGTAGACGTCTCTTGGCGCGATTCTGATATGATGATATCCACTCTTCAAATCAACCCTGCTAAAGCACGAGGATCCTTGTAATCTGTCGAGTATAACATTGATCCTAGGAATCGGAAATCTGTTCTTGATGGTGATTTTGTTGAGAGCTCTATAATCGATGCATATTCTCCAAGATCCGTCTTTCTTCAAAACCACCAACACTGGAGAGCAATACAGTGAAGTACTAGGCTGGACAAGACCCTTTTCCAAGAGGTCTTTCACTTGGTTCATAATCTCTTCATTTTGTGCTCGGCTCACACGGTAAGGTGGCCGGTTCGGTGGTGTGCTTCCAGGTATCAGATCAATGGTATGATCTTCAGGACCAGCAGGTGGTAACTCGCCTGGTAGGCCCTCTAAGAAGCAATCGGCGTGAGAGTGGAGAATATCTTTGCGTTCTTATCAAGTTTAGACATATTTGTCCTATCCTCATGACTCAACTCTTTCATAAAGATCGAGTGAACAAACAGAGTGGATTTCATTAATTTAGAAATGGCCGAAGCCAATACAATAGGGACAGACTCGCCCTTCAGTTTAATGTCAAGTACAATGGTTCTGCCCTTCTCTGTAGTCAATGTCGCTTTCCTCGTCCGATAGTCGACTATGGCGTTGTTCCCAAGAGAACATCACAACCTTCCAAAAGCATTATGTAAAAGTCCTCATGCCCCAAATACCCCTGACAATGCAACCGAAGTTTGCCAATGACAGGTGTAATGGCCAAGTCCCTACCGGGTGCCGCTAGAACTGCCTCTGCAAGTGGTCCCATTCGATCGTGAGTGATCTCGAGCCGCGCCGCCAATTTCGGTGAAATGAAGCTGGTCACTTTGCCCCAAGCTCGGCAAAGTTCTGTACCCTCGTCCTTTGTGTTGGGATCGGTTCCCACACAATCTGGAACTAGTCCTGTTTTCATCTTGCCTTTTCTTCCACGTTTCTCAGCTGCTCTCGAACTCTCAGGCCTTTCGTCGTCCTTGTCATTCTATCCTTTTTGTGCCTTTTTAGGGCACTTCACGGAGATATGTCCAGGTTCCCCGCATCCTCCTTGATGAAGCGAGCTCTTTCCTGAGGAGTAAGCTTGGGTCGTGCATCCTTCTTTTCTGGGTTGCTGTTTCTCTTTCTACTTTCATTCCCAGAAGTCTGTTCGGCTCATTGTGTCATGGCCTCATCGGTGGGGTAGGTCAGACTACCAGAGTGAATGGCAAAACCCCGTTTCGCATGACTCATCAACTCCTGAATAGAAGCTGACTTCGGTTCCAAGTAGTGATCTCGGATCTCTGTAGGTAGAGCCAAGGTAAACCGCTCAATCTGTTCTCTCAACTAGATCTTCTTGAATGAAGAGGTGGGTAGAAAAGAGCTCTAGAATCTCTCTCAATAAGCGTCCACTGTATCTTTGTTGGTTATCCGAAGCTGGTTCCAAGCAGCTCGTATATGGCGTTCATACTCTTGAGTCAGCCAAGAAGAAATAAAAAGCTTCTTAAATTTCAACCATTTAATTGGCACAGTCTTGTTTAAAAGAAGCGTGGACCACCAAGTTCGAGCATTCCCTTTAAAGTAAGAGGCAACTCTCCGAATCTTAGAGTGCTCTGAGTAGCGTCCTCCCGCGAAAGCGGTGTCAAAGTGCTGTACAAAAGACAAAGCCTTCGAAGCATCTCTATATCCCGAAAACGTGTCAAATTTAATTGACTGTCCACCTTCCTTAAACTCTCGGACCTTCTTGCTTTTATCTTCCAGAAAGTCATATTGGTTGGGTTTATGAAAATTCTTCTTCTTTGCATAAAAGTTGCTGTTGTCAGAGTTGAACTGTCTGTGAACGAGTCCTCTGTAGAACTGTCACTCACTGGGCGAGATTTAGACTTCTTTGCCTTTTTCTTGCCCTTTCCCTTCGCTTTTTGCCTTTGCGGTCTTCTTCGCTCGAGTCAGATGAGCTAGAAGAACTGTCAAAAGGAGAAGAAGAAGAAGAACTGGGTACTTCAAATCGAACATGCTTCTTTTGTTTCTTTGCCTTTTCAAATGTCGACTGACGACCCAAATAACCCGGGAAGTTAGTTCCTTTCTTCTGCTTTTTGCCATGCTTTTTAGCTTTGTTTTGCGCGTCAAAAAGCTGAGCAATCCGTGCATCAACCACCTCTTCTAATTCCTTCTCTGAATATTTCTTGTGAGCAGAAGGTTTCTTGAGAGCGGGTTTCGAGGGTGGTGTTGTGGTTTTCTGCCACTGCTCGTGCACTTCCTGATAAAAAGTCTCGCTCATATATTTTGCAAATTTTGGGTCCTTCGCAAAATTGAGCATCATCTTTGTTGCATCGGCGATCAATTGACAACGCTCCATCTCTCGACGCTCCGCCTGAGTAGACCGAGGCGGGCCATACTCCTTGCCAGAATCTTCGTTGTGATCCCTTGCCGTATCTCCGGATGCAGAGGGAGTCGATTGATCCTTGCGTGAACCATAGATGCCGCGGAAAAAAATTTTGGGATCGGATTTCCCGTAGAAGAGAAATCGGCGGTGCTTTGATACCACTGTAACAGACTTGGACACTCCAAGTCAAGAATCTACCGCAACAGCACCAAATAACCACTTCAAAACAGTTCATAGTTCACAATTGATTTACATTGGCCCGGCGGAGTTCCGTGCCTAGAGATATTGGCCCCAAAGACTGGCGCCCCTTTCGATATTTCTTTTTGTATTAATCTGAGTTCAAAGTACAAGAGTGCGGTTGGATCTCACTCTCAGACTTTGCGTCCAGATGCTCTGCAGAGTGGGAGCCCAAACCCCTTATTTATTTGGTTACAAGGGATGCCAAAAGCAGAGCCCCAAAAGCTTAAAATCAAAAGCCTTGGTAAAAGTAAAGCAAGGATTCTTTCTTTCTCTCTCAAGGTTGAATAAAGCAGAAAATAAGCGTCGCTCAAAAAGCTGCCAGGCTGCCGCAAAATCCGCAATCCGCCGCAATTTTCGGCGCGATTTTGGGGTATCCGTACTGCTGCCATGTGTCATTTCTGCCGCCAAAAATTAGGGTTTTAGCAGTTAGGGTTTCTGGCAGAAATTAGGGTAGCGGTTTCGACAATTAGGAGCAGCCACGTCATTACTTTGTGACACGATTACAATGCTGTCAAGAGGGGGGTATGTTACAAACTTGTGACGTGGCAACACACACACTGCCGGACAGAAGCGGGCAGCAAGAAACCCTAAATGCTGACCTGGCTGGTTGCAACATAAAATGCGGAGAGGCTGCCACGTGGCAAGCTGTACGGACGCCAGCGCAAAATACGGCGCAGATTGTGGATTTTCGTACTACTGGCGTGGCAGCGCTGTACGGCAGATTTCTGGCAGCTTTTGGGCGATGCTTTTCCTACGCTGCTGGACCTGCTTTATTTCCTACGCAAGGAATTAGAGAGAGAGAGAAGCTCTGCTTTATTTTATTAAAGAGAACTTTTGGCTTTATTTTTATTAAAGCCTAAGAGAGAAAATAGCCTTTTCTTTATTTTCAAAGCTTTTGAGTTTACTAGCTTTTGGGGCTCTGCTTTGGGCATCCCTTGTACTTATTAATAAGCGGGCTGGCCTCTCACAACTCAGAGCATCTGGACGCAGAGTCTGAGTGTGAGCACCTGCCCGCACTCTTGTACTTTGAACTCAGAGTAATACAAAAAGAAATACCAAAAGGGGCGCCAGTCTTTGGAACCAATATCTCTAGGCACGGAACTCCGCCGGGCCAGTGTCGAATAAATTGTGAATTGTGAACTGTTTTGAAGTGGTTATTTGGTGCTGTCGCGGTAGATTCTTGACTTGGAGTGTCCAAGTCTATTACATATTGCATGTGTGTACATTCTATTTACGCAATCTAAAGCAAATACCACATCGGCAACGGTGTGGGGGCCCTTGAGAGGGTTGGTTGGAACCCCATTTGGTATCATTTTCCTCTTCTCTCTCTCTCTCTCTCTCTCTACATCTCTACTGCACTCTCTCAATCCCTCTCTTAAGGGAAAACTAAAAGGAACCATCATTCAAGCTAAAAGGAATCACTAACGCAAGGAAAGAAAGAAGAGGATATTTGGAAGTGTAAAACTTAGATCTTCACCATTTCAATTCGGTTGCACCTGACATGGGTATCAGGGCTTTGAAGATTTTGCACTAATTTGCTAATCCCCAGAAAGTTTTTTCTCTCTTTTGTTTTTGGTTGTGTTGATAGCCCTTTTGCATATACTCCTCCCTCTCTTGGAAGTGCAGGCCTGCCATTGCGCGTAGGATTGTGTGCCTTGAGTGTTGGAAAATAGCAACCAATTGTATACCGGGTGTTGCGTGCGTGGTGCACCGACAAGAGAGTAGATAGGCTCCCGAAAATTAGTATGCAACCTTCCTTGAACCAAGAGCGGAAATCCTTGCATGGCCAAGACTCGTAGCGGTATGGAGACCTCCACCAATCAAGAAGGCGAGCAAGTTTCACCTGTGGATCCGCCCATGAGTCCTCCCCCTACCCCTCCCTCTTTGCCACCAAATCCCATGGATGCTATAATGTGGATGATGATGGAGGTGCGGTAAGAAGAAGTGTGTCGACTAGAGCGTGCGGAAGCGGCGGAGCGAGAGGAACCTCAATTGGCGGCCGAAGCCGAGACTCGTAGGCTGGAAAGGGCAGCCATGAATGATCTTTTCATATCTGTGGCGGTTGTGATTCGATACCCCACCTTCGGAGCCGGATTAATCAGGCTCAGAAAATTACGCGTGTCAGTGCAAGCACAGGAATGAGATGGGGTCCTTAGAACAACAGTAACCCTAAGGCTTGAATTATTTTTACAGCCTTAGGATAAGTCAATTAAATTATTTTAAATGATTTGTGCTCGACCAAATGGCCGGACAAGTGCGAACAGGTAATGCAAGAGCAGTGTCGGTACGACATTGTGCTGGGGAGTAGCTAACATTTCCTTAGTAGCATCTGTGTGTGCAGTTATGAGTTAATTTGCACATTTCATTAATAGCATAGGGACTTTTAAATGTGAAAATTGAATGGTTTTAAGTTATTAAGTAAGTGTGCCACTTGGCACACTTACCAATACAAACTAGCTCTTACTCTCACTCTCACCCTCTCTCTCTTCCTAGCGCCCTCTCTTCTTGTTGGCTTGATAAGAGCACCCCCTCCCCCATTTCTCAGTGTTGGCAGTGCTCTCCCCCCCCCTTATTGTGAGTATGCTCTACGCATTGGAGAGCTCCATGGAAGCTTGAGAGCAGCCCCTTGCGACATATGTGGTGGCTTCGTGCTCCCATTGTCTAGAACAATGGTTCTCATAGCCATAGCCAGCTTTTGGTGAAGTTTCGTCGTGAGAAGTTGCAACAGGCACTCTCTTCGTAGAGTGTGGTGGCTGTAAATTCTCTATTTTCAGCCCTTAATCATCTCTTTCAGGGTGAATTTCAGCCAAATACACATAGAATGTAGTTCTTCTCTACCTACACTACGTGTACACAAAGTTTGGTGCGATTCCATCGCGAAAAAGGTCTCTATTTCGGCATTGAAAGGTGCTCCGGTAACATTTTCAGGTTATGTGCAGAAAATTACAGCAAGCATATGTGCGTGCATTTTGCGTGTTTCTCCCTTGTTTTTGTTGCAGGAATGATTATGCATAAAGGGACACAGTTAGCGGAAGGTAGACTCTCATTTTCGAGAGCTTCGGTTGAGTTTTATGGAAGATAGACTCTCGTTTTTGAGAGCTTCCCAAAATCTCATAGCAGAGGGAAAATCCTCTCAGTATTCAGAGAGTAGCTTTTGCTCTCTCTCAGTCAGAAGCAGAAAAGAAAGAATAGAGGACTGGCTATTGCCCCGTTCTTGTGCTTGTAAAGATTCTCCCTTAGTAATAAAGATAATCTCTTTATGGGGGGGGACCAACCCATCTTCTGGTCCCCAATGAAGTGTCAAGCTCTCTCTCTCTCTCTCTCTCTCTCTCTCTCTAATTCTCTTGAGTATTCGAAGTACAATTAAAAGTCTGTTTACGCTCTGTATTTTTGTGACAGTGGTATCAGAGCCAGGTGATTTCTCTCTTTCTTAAGGGATTGACGACTCTTGGCAGACTGCAGAAATGGAAGGATGCGAGATAGAGTTCTCTATCCTTCAACAGCAGGTGGGAGAGTTGCAAAAAGCTCGCTCCCATCCAGAAGTCCAGAAGATTCTCCATACCCTTGAGAAAGGGAAGGAGAAAGTGCAGATGGGGTCGGGAGAAATCCCGCAGAACCCAAAGACGCAAGAACCAAAGAAAGATCCTTTAATTGGAACCTCCCGCATGCACGCAATACTTTCCCATGGCGTGTTAGGCACAGGGAGTGGCTGAAGCTTGCCATAAACAACTTCATGTCTGTCATATTTTACTTTTTGGCAGACTAAACACTCGTGTACATATTTTTCAATGTCCGCCCGGAGTGTTGGCCAAAAGAAATATCTTTCGAGAGCACTAGTGGTAGCAGCAATTCCTCGATGCCCGGCTTTAGGATAATTATGTGCTTTATCCATCACCTTGTGTCGTAAGGGTTGAGCTATGCATATTGCTGGTTGACGATAGATCGTATTATCCCTAATGGAATAAGGTGGCCTTGAGTGACCAGCTTGAAGATCTGCCCAAATTGTAGCGAAGTCTGGATCTTGAGGATACATCTCACTGAGAGATTCTAGTTCCTCATGATAAATTGTTGTCATTGCATTGATCTTTGGACGCCTGGAGAGAGCATCTGCAACCGCATTCTTTGTTTCTGAAGTGTATGCAACTCCGCATCTCTAAGGCGCCGACTTTCGTAGGCTATGGCATGACCCTCTTGGTTCAAAACTGCTCCTACACAATCTCCAGATGCATCGCAATACACCTCAAAAGGTTTGCGAAGATCAGGGACGGTGAGAACAGGTCCATGATTAAGTAGATACTTAAGCTTTTCAAAAGCTTGTTTTTGGCCAGGCCCCCAATGGAATGGAATCCGCTTCTTTGTCAGATCATAGAGAGGACCTGCTATGGCGGCAAAGGCTCGAATGAAATGCCGATAATAGGAACAGAGTCCGAGAAAACTTCGTACATCAGGTACTGTAGTTGGCGTAGGCCATGCTATAACTGCTTGAATCTTATCAGGGTCCATTCTCACCTGGTTGGGAGATACTATATGGCCCAAGTAGTGAATTTCTTTTAGAAAGAACTCTCTTCTTAGCATTCACAAATAATTTGTGTTTGCGTAATTCTTCAAACACTAATGCGAGATGCTTATAGTGTTCTTCTTCCGTCTTTGAGAAAATTAAGACGTCATCGAAGAAAACTCCTGTAAATTTTCTATAGGAGTGAAAGATTCTATCCATCATTCTGTTGAATGTGGCTGGTGCATTAGTGAGTCCAAAAGGCATCACTAAGAATTTATACAACCCGAAGGTTGTTCTAAATGAAGTCTTATGCACATCCTGAGGAGGTATGCGGATTTGATGATACCCGCTCTTCAAGTCTATACGACTAAAGACACTTACTCGTAACTTATCAAGAATGTCATCAATCCGATGGATTGGGAATCGATTCTTGATTGTGATTTTGTTTAAAGATCTGTAGTCTATGCACATGCGGAATGTGCCATCCTTTTTCTGTAGTAGCAAGACATGTGAACAATATGGAGAAGTACTAGGCCTTATTAAGCCCTTCTCCAAGAGTTCGTTAACCTGCTTGAGTATTTCCTCTTGTTGCATTAGACTAACTCGATAAGGGGGCTGATTTGGAGGAGAACTGCTTGGAATCAAATCAATTGTATGATCCTCAGGTCAAGGTGGGAGTTCATTTGGAAGTTCATCTGCAAAACAATCTTCAAAACTTTCTAATAACTTAATTCTTTTTTGCTCTAAAGAGGAAGAAAGTTGTGAAACAGACACATCTCTCTCTCTCTTGCAAAAATTAAGTACGCTGAAACACACTTTTCCATTACTTTCTTGATTGCAATGTGATTGGCGATGGGGATACGCCAATCACTTGCATCTGCAAGTACAAGATATCGCTTTCCTTTATGATCAAAGGATAAAGTTTTTTCGTTGGTTGTTGATGCTACCCCATGCTTTGAGAAGAGCTCTTTCTTTTCCATCCTTGGTTGTATTCCCCTGTACATCTGGGACTGCATCGGAAGAAGGTGGTTGCGGGGTTTTGGTAGGGCAATCACCTTCATATGTTCAATTTGTCCACACTTGAAGCATCTTCCTTCGCTGATGTAGGTTCTCAATTCAGCAAGAGAGAGATATTACCCTTTCTTGGGCTGATTTGGCTTTGCTTCTGCATCGGAGGGGGTTCTTTTCTTCTTTTGAGAAGAAAAAAGTAGAGGTAGACTGTTCATGGAGAGCCTTCTGCTTGGCATGATAGGTGCTTTGCTCCATCTTCCTGGGAGTACCCTTGTCATGTATTCCGTTAGCTATGCGAGTTGATTCCACAAGTATCTGCAAGTTACCTCAATGGTCAAGCTTCATAGCCTTTTGCAAGGCTTCATGCAATCCTGCTTCAAACTTGCACATCTTCTCCGAATCTTCAATCTTTTTTAATGGAGTGACTTTCAAGAGAACGTCCCAAAACCTATCCACATAGCGTGGAACAGTTTCGTTCTCTGACTGTGAGAGTCGATCCCATTCTTTCTTTACTTCTTCCTCATAGTCTGGAGGAAGGAACTGTGCGTAGAACTCCTTGAAAGCAGTCCAATCTTGGGGTTTGCATTTTTCCAGGATTAGGGTTAACCACTAACTGTTGGCGGTGCCTTTCAAGTACATACTGACATGGCGAAGCTTGGACCTTTCTTTAAGGTTCCCTTCTGCAAGTGCAACTTCAAATTGGCGGATGAAAGCCAAAGCTGTCATTATCACGCCGGCCATTGTAGGTGTCGAATTTTACATCTTTGTCTCCTGACTTTCTGCTTGTGGTGCTTCCTCTTATGGTGCTCCTTCTTTCTATGCTTAGACACCTTGTGGACAGGAGTCCTTTCCCTTAAATGCACTTCCTGCTGCGACGGATCGTCAAGAAACATGTCTTATAGAGCGACTATGTCATCTGTAACAGACTTGGATACTCCAAGTCAAGAATCAACCGCGACAGCACCAAATAACCACTTCAAAACAAGTCACAGATCACAATAGATGTACACTGGTCCGGCGGAGTTCCGTACCTAGATATATTGGCCCCAAAGACTGGCGCCCCTTTCGGTATTTCTTTTTATATTAATCAAATCAAAGTACAAGAGAGTGGCTAGGGTTTCACTCTCAGACTCTGCGTCCAGATGCTCTGAGAAGTGAAGCCCTCACCACGTATTTAAAGGTACAAGGGATGCCCAAAAGCAGAGCCCCAAAAGCTTTTAAAAATAAAAAGCATCAGTTCTCTCTCTTAGAGAGTCTCTTTAAAAAAAAAAAAAAAAAGCAAGTTCTCTCTCTTTCTCATGGCATGGAGAAAAAGCAAGATTCGCGTCGCTCATCATTTAAATTTAAAAAAAAAAAAAAAAGCCTCCGCGATTTCCGAAATTAGGGTTTCTTGCAAAAATTAGGGTTTGCAAGAATTTTAGGGTTTCTGGCAGAAATTAGGGTTTTTGCTATCCGCCACGTCATCACTTTGTGACATCATCCAGATCCTTCATGAAAGAAAACTGAGGAGAATCAAGAGGATCCCGCTCTTGAATCTTTGGATTAAACCGCACATGACGTTCTGGAGGTTTCCTCTGCGATCCAAGAATGGAAATGATGCAATCTGGACTATAGAC
Source organism: Adiantum capillus-veneris (assembly GCF_014529385.1). Taxonomy (NCBI): domain Eukaryota; kingdom Viridiplantae; phylum Streptophyta; class Polypodiopsida; order Polypodiales; family Pteridaceae; genus Adiantum; species Adiantum capillus-veneris. Next base: position 36,786,179 of record NC_140931.1, on the reverse strand, counting down.
TATAGTAGACAGATTCAGTAAGCAAGCACATTTCCTTCCAGTTAAAAAGACGATCAAAGCTGAGCACATGGCTAGAATATTTCTAGCTCAAATTTTTAAACATCATGGATTGCCAAAGACTATTGTCAGTGATTGAGATCCTCGCATGACTAGTCTATTTTGGCAAGCATTGGTCGAGAACTTGGGAACTAAGCTTGATTTTTCATCAGCTTATCATCCTCAAACAGATGGTCAAAGCGAAATCGCCAATGCCATTGTTTTAGACCTCCTCAAGTGCTATGTTTCGGAAAGACAATCCGAATGTGAACAAAACTTACTATTAGTTGAGTTTGCGTATAATAATACCATACATTCCTCAATTGGTAAAGCTTCCTTCGACATTATTTATGGGAAGCCTCTTTTACTTCATATTATGGTCACCAAAGAAAACATCTTTGTTGCAGATGAATTTGTGCGCAATATTGATACTGTCTATCAACAAGTAAAGCAAGCGATTCTTCGTACTCAAGAGCAACAAAAGAGAAAAGCAAACAAGCACAGAAGGAATCTCAATCTTGCAAAAGGACAATATGTCCTACTAAAGTTTGAGAAAATAGATTGAAAAAGCGGGTCGCTCTATGGAGAGATGCACAGTGCCAATACTCTCAATGGAACATGCATGATTGTTTCCAAGGTATACATGGCCACGTTTGCTTGCATCAAAAGTAGAGAAACACTCCTTGATAGGAGTCACATGGAATGAAGCACCGGAATCAACAATCCAAGTATGGGATAATGCATCATTGATAGTCAACAAAGCATCAAACACCAATGTTTCCCATGACTCAGGTAAGGTCATAAGCAAGAAGATAGCTTTCAACTTATCATCAAAAGGGGGCAAGCCTGAGTCCTAACTGCGACAAAGTACCTGCGAACAACGACAAGTGCTCTGCAGCGCTCTTGGACTCATCTAGTTGCATGCCAACAAGTTTTCGCATCAAATACACTTGGTTGACAGGCGTTGTATTTTCATACATTCCCTTTAACTTCTTCCACACATCAAAAGCAGTTGTGAGACCTTTCACATCAATGACTGTCTCATCGGTCATGGCCATTTTAATGTATGTAACAGCCTTCCTGTTCAGGCTAACCCATGCTTCATCTGTCATATTCTGTGTCTTTACCTGTTCAAGTGCCCCTTCACAATCCTTAAGAAATAGGATTCCCTGGATCTTGTCTTTCCAAAGGTCGAAACCTGTTCCATCAAACCTCCTAATTTCGAAGAGATTCTTCACATCCGAAGAAGATGAGGCCATAGTTGCACGAATAAGAGGGCTAATACGCTGAATTTTTGGGCAAAATGCACAAAAACCGGAGTATAGCCTCACAGAGGTGTGCACTACAGCTCCAAATGGTCACACGAGCAATTTGGAGCAAAATAGGTCGATTTGGACACAAAAAACAATTTCTGAAATTTATGCGCAGAAAATTTCAGCGAGCGAATTTGTGCTCAAAAACAACAAATTTAGTTGTTTTTAGCCTCATAGAACATACAGAAGGCTAATGCATAGCCTTTAGAAGCATGTAAGAGCAAAAGCCCCAATTTGTAGCATCAAATTGCATGAAATTGAGCCACAAATGGTCATACATAGCCAAAATTTGTCAAACGTGCGTAGATTGCATCAATTTGCACTTTTCCCAATGTAGTCGCATCATAAAAACACTTGCAAAAACCTACGTAAATCTGAAATTTGCTGAAAACACCTGTTTTAGGAACCGTTTTTCGGCAATTTCAGTGTTTTGGGTAGCGGGGACTTAGCAAAAGTGTTCCCACACCTTAATACATCATTTGCAAAACCTGTATTTTGCTGTCATAACCTGTAATTTACTGATTTTAACCTAATTTCAGCCTGTTTTAGATCAATTTGACTTGCCGGGAGCTCTCTAGTGCCCGGGGACGAGTCCTTTGGCGATGAAATTGCAAAATCTTGCTTGAAAGTTGACCTCCTTGGCTGAAAATCAGCGTTTGCAGGTTTGGGAGCAAACCCTAATTGGACTCTGATACCAATTGATGAGCGAGCGGCGGTGTGTGCAAGTGATAGAGCACGCGAAGATGTGTAGGCCTTGAGGCTTGAAGTGGAGGCACTGTGCTGCAGAAAGGAAGCGCTAGCAGAACGAAGAGGGAGAGAGAGAGAGCTCACGTTTTTGGGAAAAACTCAATAAGTGAGTTTTGGATTTTCCCACTTTTATTATAAGTGACCTTTAAAAAATGTGTCAGGTTCATATTGAACCTGGACAAAGTATAAAAATGTACCAAAAGGGGTTATTTAGGCCTTTAACCCAACAATTCCTGTGCTTGTAAAGATTCTCCCTTAGTAATAAAGATAATCTCTTTATGGGGGGGACCAACCCATCTTCTGGTCCCCAATGAAGTGTCTCTCTCTCTCTCTCTCTCTCTCTCTCTAATTCTCTTGAGTATTTGAAGTACAATTAAAAGTCAGTTTACGCTTCCGTATTTTTGTGACAGGTAAATGTGGGAGCTAACCTCCTGACCACTGTAGTGTGGTCTTAAACACCATAACCTTGGTTTTACCAAGGTTGACAGACTATCCACTATCCTTCGCAAATACATGTAAGGCATCCAAATAGCGTTGCATTACCTCTGGGGAGTCATAAATCAACACAATATCATCAGCATATAACAAAAGTGGGATCCATGTCCCTACTAGTTGTGCTCCTCTATCCCCTAGTGTCATGTGACACATCCCAACCCTATGTGTCCGTGGACAAGCTACACCACAACAGGGTTCAGTCAGTTCAGTAAAGTCTAGATTAGCAGTGATCTGGCACTTTTGTGAGTCTATTCGTAGACCGTGCATGCCCAGTCACTTAGCATAGATGCATATCCTCCGGTTGCACACAGCATGATCATCGGAATTCCCATCAGAATCCATTAGCATCAGTTAGGGGAATTTTCCAGTGCATTTAGCCTATTTTTCCTATTTTTGGTATTTTTCACTTATTATTTTTAAGTGACTTTCCAACAAAAGTAGGTAGGCAATTTTGCTAAGTTAATATATAAGCAAACCCAAGTTAGCACTAAATGGCAGAAGAGGCAGCAGGAGCACCTTGCTCAACAGGCAACTTCTCAGCAAAACCTTGGTGGATTCCCTCCAAGCAAGATCCCAAGCCTTGGCGTTTTCTCCAAGCAGCAGATTCCTATCCCTAGCGTTTTCAACAGCATTCATCGCCGGAAAGCCAAGCCCTTGGCGTTTTTGCATCAGATCGTCGCCGGAAAGACCATCACATGCCTCGCGTTTTTCACATGCTCAACGTTTTTGGAAATGCAAGATCAGCTAGCGTTTTTGGTCAACCTCAGTCTCTAGCGTTTTGGATTTCAGCAATAGAAAAAGTAGCAGATTCAGCCAACAAGAAGTAGCAGATTCAACTCCGTAAAGATCATCAGATTTCAGCCATGAAGAACCTCAATTTTCAGTCCTAAACCTGCAGATTTTCAGCGACAAAGACCCACCGAAAACAGCCCCCAAATCAGCGTTTTTGGATTAGTTGCAGATTTCAGACCATAGCTTTTTTGGACAGCAGTAGAAAGATTGCAGATTTTAGCCCTAGTGTCGTCGTCGTCATCACCGTGGTCGTCATCGGCATAGTCCCAAGTTGCATCAGTCCATTGCATACGCATTGTACCACTTTGTGCAATCATAAGTAGACCACTCTCGCCGACGAGAGTGGGGCCTTCGGAGGAGGGTTTTACAACGTCTCTGGTGTCGTATCTCTCTTCTCTCTATATCTGTAAGTCTCATACACTTGCACGCACAGTGTCCATTTACTTTGTTGTGATCATAGCATTTTCCATTAAGAAGGGAAGGCTCTCCCTTCCATAAGAACTAAAAGGAACCTTGAGCACAGTTCGGAGCACTCATCTTGAGCAAAGCGCAAACAATCATTCCGCTGCACCTAACATTGGTATAAGAGCTTTGGAAGTGTTCTGTACTACTCAAGAGAAGAACCACAAGAACCACAAGATTTCTTTTTGCTTGTTGCGGTCGCATGAACCCAAGTTCGCCTGGGCGTGTCGATTGCTAATCGTGTTTTGTGGAAGAGTGACAGGAATCCCAAGAAAGAAGGGCTTGTCCAGCCTCTCCTTGTGTCTCTTTTCACTCATTGAGAGCGGACCGTGCACTTAGCGGCCGGCCAATCGACGCAAGGTACGAAAAAGCAACCTTGGTGTGAGCGCAAGGCCGCCAAGGGGTGCGTCCGCAGAAAGGAGTAGAACTCGGGTGAAGAGAAGATCCTTCTCCAACGCGATTTGCAAGCGAAAGAAAACCTCAAGAACCTCAAGAACCTCAAGAACCCCAAGAACCAAGATCCCCAAGAACCCAAGTTCCTCGTGGACTTAAGAACCCAAGAACCTACAAGAACCCATGATTGCAGAATGGTCATCACTTGAAGCGGAATGGATACTTTGCTTGGAGGTGATAAGCATGAGAGAGGCGAAGAAGAATTTTCCACACCAGGAGGTTTTTCCGACCCTTCCCTAACTACAACAATGATTGCACTAACTCCAATGGAGGAGTTGGAGCTGTTTTATGGAACAGAATTTACAACGCGAAGCAAGAAATGTAGCAAGAATGATGAAACACAGACATGCAGAAGACAAAGCAGAAAGAGAAGCAGAAAGAAAGGCTTACGAAAAACGAAGGGCAGCCATAGATCGTGAATACAAAGAAGGAATGACAGAATTTACAACGCGAAGCAAGAAATGTAGCAAGAATGGCAGAAATGAAACGCAGACATGCAGAAGACAAAGCAGAAAGAGAAGCAGAAAGAAAGGCTTACGAAAAACGAAGGGCAGCCATAGATCGTGAATACAAAGAAGGAATGGCAGCCATAGCGCGTGAGAGCGAGCAAGCACGCTTGGAAGAAAAAGAAAGACAAGCAGAGAACCAAGCAAGACAAGCAGAATTTCATCGCGAGAACAAAGCACGAATGCAAGAGATGTTGCGACTCTTTTCTCAAGTGTCGACACCGATGCAAGAGATTCGGGAAAAGAAGACTCTCTCAATCTCTTCTTCTCCAAAGCATGAAACACAGGATTTGCATGATTGTGTGAAGCATGATGATTTGAACGAAAATGACTTGCATGATGATTTAGTTGACAATGATAAGCATGATAATGATGAGCATGATGATTCGAATGACACTCACAAGCATGATGATTTGCATGATCAAGATGTGATTTCTCACAAGCATGATGAGTTGATGAGTTGCATGAAGAAGATGTGATTGTTCACAAGGATGATGTGTTAGTTGATGCTTTTTCTAGCGAAGCTAACCTCGTTGTAGATTCGATCAATCACCAGGAATGGATCTTGGCTTTCGAGTTGAGGTCCACAGATCCCCCACAAGAAGATTCGATAGATCCTGAAGAAGCGATCTTGGCTCTCGAGCCTTGGTCCAAAGAACCATCACAGGAAGTATTATGTGTTCGCATGATTGATACGCACGCATTGTTCGAGTGTTTCATTCGTGACGGTTTCCTGTATTTTAGTCAGCATCGTTATGTGATCCCTTTTCCTAGGCATGACATATTGTATGTTGAGCACGTTTCTCTCATGGATGAGCACGAATGTATTCGGATTGTTCATGAAAAGCTGAAAAGTTTGTATGTAAGGAAGTCACATTCCATGTCTCTTCCTTGGCATGACACAGTTTCCGAAAGAGCACATGAAAGTATGAGCACCAAGCATGGGCATTTCCATTGTGATTTGCCACTGTTGATTGATTTCGATCACATAGAAAAGATTCGACCTCATGGTTTGCATGTGTTTGATGAACGGGATGTCACTCCATCTATTAGTTCATCTACATTGCATACACAGTCTTTAGAGAAGACAAGATTTTTTTCCTTCACTTTACATGGAATGGGTATGTTCATGGGTTTGTGTTGGAGATGGTTTCAGGAATTTTCAGCCATGGAGATTCTTGAAGACGAAAGAAGCAGATCTCTAGATGAAGTTGACGCAAGAAAGGAGATTCAAACGACTTTGTGTAGCTTTCGGCGTGGCCCAAAGAAGCAAGCGTTGCAGACCTTTATGAAGTTCAAGTACCGCACGACCCACACATCAGAGTGGGCCGGCGAAGAGTCTCTTCTAGGATTCCGGATACTCTTGGCAATCTCCCTCGACGCCATACAGTTCGGTACCAGTACCTCACTTTGAAAAGGAGGGGATGTCACGTGACACATCCCAATCCTATGTGTCCGTGGACAAGCTACACCACAGCAGGGTTCAATCAGTTCAGTAAAGTCTAGATTAGCAGTGATCTGGCACTTTTGTGAGTCTATTCGTAGACCGTGCATGCCCAGTCACTTAACATAGATGCATATCCTCCGGTTGCACACAGCATGATCATCGGAATTCCCATCAAAATCCATTAGCATCAGTTAGGGGAATTTTCCAGTGCATTTAGTCTATTTTCCCTATTTTTGGTATTTTTACTTATTATTTTTAAGTGACTTTCCAACAAAAGTAGTTGGACAATTTTGCTAAGTTAATATATAAGCAAATCCAAGTTAGCACTAAATGGCAGAAGAGGCAACAAGAGCACCTTGCTCAACAGGAAACTTCTCAGCAGAACCTTGGTGGATTCCCTCCAAGCAAGATCCCAAGCCTTGGCGTTTTCTCCAAGCAACAGATTCCTATCCCTAGCGTTTTCAACAACATTCATCGCCGGAAAGCCAAGCCCTTGGCGTTTTTGCATCAGATCGTCACCGGAAAGACCATCACATGCCTTGCGTTTTTCACATGCTCAGCGTTTTTGGAAATGCAAGATCAGCTAGCGTTTTTGGTCAACCTCAGTCTCTAGCGTTTTGGATTTCAGCAATAGAAAAAGTAGCAGATTCAGCCCACAAGAAGTAGCAGATTCAGCCCCATAAAGATCATCAGATTTCAGCCATGAAGAACCTCAGTTTTCAGTCCTAAACCTGCAGATTTTCAGCGACAAAGACCCACCGAAAACAGCCCCCAAATCAGCGTTTTTGGATCAGTTGCAGATTTCAGCCCATAGCGTTTTTGGACAGCAGTAGAAAGATTGCAGATTTCAGCCCTAGTGTCGTCGTCGTCATCACCGTCGTCGTCATCGGCATAGTCCCAGGTTGCATCAGTCCACTGCATACGCATTGTACCACTTTGTGCAATCATAAGTAGACCACTCTCGCCGACGAGAGTGGGGCCTTCGGAGGAGGGTTTTACAACGTCTCTAGTGTCGTATCTCTCTTCTCTCTCTATCTCTCAGTCTCATACTTGCACGCATAGTGTCCATTCGCTTTGTTGTGATCATAGCATTTTCCATTAAGAACGGAAGGTTCTCCCTTCCATAAGAACTAAAAGGAACCTTGAGCACAGTTCGGAGCACTCATCTTGAGCAAAGCGCAAACAATCATTCCGCTGCACCTAACACCTAGTCTCGTAATGTAATCAGAGGCCTCATCTACATACATACCAAACAAAGTAGGAGATAGCGGCCATCCTGTCACAAGCTTTGGCACCCCAAGCAGAGAATCCGACACGACAAACGAGAGAATCACTTCAAATACTTCAAAAGTTTATCACAATTGCATAATTTGAATCGACACGGCCCGACGTAGTTCCGTGCCCAGAGGTATTGGCTACAAAGAGTGGTGCCCCTTTTGGTATTTCATATTAATGCCTGATCAAAATACAACTCCCACGGGTCCTCGGCTCTTAGACTCTGCGTCCAGATTCCTTGAAGAGTGAGGCCCTTATGCTCCTTTTATTCTTACAAGGGATGCCAAAAGCAAAGCCCCAAAAGCAATTAAACTCAAAAGCAAAGAGTTCCAAACGCAATAATCCCCAAAAACCATAGCAGCTAAAAAACGTCTTTTTTAAATTGAGTATAGAACGGGACGTTTTAAAACATTCAGGACGTTGCTTTGTTAAAACGTGGGCAGTTTATAGACTTCAATAAAAAGTGGCTTGCCTTAGAGTTTAGGGTCTATAGATGTCAACTTTCCATTTAATTATGTGTATTTTATTTTGATCCTTGAAAAATACATCTAGTATGCGTATTAAACGCCCCGTATAAAACGTCCCGTCGTGTACCTTAGTTGCTATGCCAAAAACTGGCTCAAAAGCATCAACGCTTTTTGCAAAATTCTATACAGCTCTGCCACGTCAACAACACGCGTTTTACGGGGGTCCGTATTGCCACGTCAGCAGCCTATCAACACAATTTTCGGATGTCCGTACTGTCTGCCACGTCAGTTGTCGTACTGTCTTTCTATGTCGGCATCTGTCTGCAGGTGGTTATGCCACGTCATCAGTTTGTGACACATCCTTGCTTCACTCCAATAGTGGAGTGCACCAGGGTGGAAGTCCCCTCGAGAGAGCCTACCTGCCGCGCAACTTTTCTGTATAAAGCTATAATCCCCCGAGTGAGCTTTGTGGGTACCCCCATGACCTGCAGTTGTCGCATCAGTATATCTCTGGGTACTGTATCAAAAGCTTTGCGAAAGTCCACAAAGCTACAATATATCCGTTTCCCATGTGACCCATTGTAACAAGGGGACGGGCACCACGTGCCAACGGAAATGTCACGTGCACATGGCTGTGTGTGCCCCGTGGACATGCTTCATCGACCTCCAGAACCAGTTTTCCCTTTCTTAGATAGGGATGTCTAGAATCCTAGGAGGATTAGTACCGGCAATTTTGTGAGCCTATTCGCAGGACTTGCATGTCCGGACAAGTCCATTGGATTAGGTTTTCTAGTTTTGGAACCCTCTTCCATAAATGGTTTGTATACACGTTTGGACATATGTTATTACACTACGGTCATCGGTGGGCATCTGGCATGACGAGCATGTAGTTTTAGGTTAGAGGAATCCAACGAGCCATTCCCCGCGTCGATCGGATTCTTGGGTGGGCAGATGTGTGACGGTTTCACCCAAAACTAGACCCCCACTGACTCAATTCTAATAAATCAATTTATTGATTTATTGCTGGGTAAGTTGGTGGACACTTACCCTACCTAAGGCCTAATAAGTATTTAACCTGCAAAGTTCACCTATAAAGGGACCAAGGCAGCCAACGTTTAATGATAAGTGAAGGAAGCGCTCAAATTGCCCAGCGTTTTCAGCAGTGCTCAGCCAGCGTTTTCAGTAGGAAAGCCTCAACGTTTTCTATTCTCAGCCCTAGTGCAAAGACAGCAGCAGTTCAGGCCATCGTTTTCAGTTTTCAGCCTGCCCTCTCGCGACGGAACTTCTCGAAAGCGGCCTACATGCATTCCCCGTTGCGGTCTGGTACTTCGGCATCCCATCAAGCCTCCCCTCGGCCATTCCCTCGCCGGCATCCAGTGCTCCATTGCTGTCCATCATGGGCATCATCGAGGTCTTCGTTTTCAGCCCTTCATCCCTCTCACATCGTGATGGTCATCCTTCATTCCCACATTGAGCAGGGTACAAGGCCATTAAATCATCCGCGGAGGTGCCTCTTTTGGAGGAGTTACCGCGGTGACAGTTATTTCTTGAGTCAGTAGAGTCTGCATTGAGGTATTGCATTGTGTATACATTCCATTTACGCAATCTAAAGCAAATACCACATCGGTAACGGTGTGGGGGGCCCTTGAGAGGGTTGGTTGGGACCCATCGGGTATTGCTATTCTCTTCTCTCTCTCTCTCTCCCTCTACACATCTCTATTGCATTCTCTTAGCCCCTCTCTTCAGGGGAAAGTAAAAGGAACCATTGTTTAAGCACAAAGCAATCACTAACGTAAGGAAAGAAGGAAAGGATTTTGTGGAAGTGTAAAACTAGATCTTCACCATTTCAATTTTGCTGCACTTGACAGGAAAAGAACAAATTGAACTATTTTAGCACTTGAAATAACACTGAACTGAGAGAGAGAGAGAGAGAGAGAGAGAGAGAGAGAGAGAGAGAGAGAGAGAGAGAGAGAGAGAGAGAGAGAGAGAGAGAGAGAGAGAAAGAAAGAAAGAAAGAAAGATTTTTAACGTCTATGTCAGGCCGAAATCGGCCTATGAGACAAATCAAATGTACATGGCGTGTATGTCATCCGTCTATCGGAAAGACAAATGAAACAAAACTGAACTGAATGTAGGTAATGGAGTATCTGAGGAGGGATGGGGCTCTATCTCTAGGGGTATATGCATGTCTATATGCTCAAGGTAGTACAATCATGAGAATGCATCAAGCTCTCTAGCTCCATCCTATACAAATGGGGGGATGTAAGATGTGGTACATGGGCGGGGCTGGTGCCAAGGCTACCCGGATGAAAGCTGTCGGGTCGGCCCTCGTCTGAGCTACTCGCTCCTCAGTGGCACGGCGCTCCCGGGCTCGGATCTCCTCGATCTGTCGGGGGTGGGAGCTCACGCCCCTGTAGCCTGTGACTCGTGGTCGTCGTCTAGCTCGGTTCACCTCCGCCTGTGGGAGTGTCACTCCTCTCTGAGTATCTGGTGAGGTAGGGGTGGCAATCCTCTGAAAGAAGTCTGTGAGCTGCGACTGTCTCCCTTCTGTCTGTGTAGCTGTGCGTGGCTGTAGTAGTGTGTCCCGATGGCTCTGTATCTCTAGTAAGAAACGTCCGAGCTGTCTCTGGTCTCGAGAGTCCATGATCTCTCGGAGAGTGGGCTGTCCTCTGAATAAGGCCTCATACCTGCCTCTGATCTCAGTGTATGCTCTGCATCTACATACAAAGTGCTCCTCACTCTCCACCTCCTCTGTGCAGGCTCTGCAGACTCGCTCCTCCCTGGGAACACCAGTATGTCTCCCGATCTCAATCTCTAACCTGTGTGAAGCCACTCTCAGCTGACCAATCGCCACCCGTGAGCTATGTGGCATATATGTGTCCATATAGCGTGGTCTCTGTATGAACCCCCCAGACAATATGGTGAGAAACTGGTCTCTGTAATCTGACATCCTCGTCCCCAAGCCAGGTGACTCCCAGACTCTCCTAGTGTATAGCTGCCACAGATCCTGTCTCAATACCAAGTTTCTCTCACTGCGAGAGAGGTGAACAGATGGTGAGTGGGGGTCGTACTGGAATGGTGGTAGGCTCTCCATGTCAAGACCGTGTCCCTCAAACCATGCTCTGACCTGTGAGTACCAAGCTCTCGCATGCCCACTCTCTGATAGCTGTATAGCTGCCTCAAATGCTCTACGAGTAAGTCTGTCAGGAGGTATCTCTCTCATCCTCTGGATGAAGCAGACTGTCTGGAATAATGCCTCTACAACCATAGGTGGTGTGGCGAGCTCAGCTCTAATAATGTCATGTGGCACTGTCTTCTTGCTGCGGAGCAAGCGTGAGATCATACATACCTGTGGCCTCTCAAGCTGTGTCCACTGGTCATCTGTCAATCCTGGTGCCCATACTGCCGCCGAGTACATCAGGGCCGGGGTGACTAAGGTGTCAAAAAGCCAGCCCTTCGTGCGGGGCTCCTGAAAGTGTGCCTGGTGGCATCTCCGCTCTAGCATGGTCAGAGCTGCATATCCTCGGGTGAGCCTGTCAGCAGCAGCCTGCCTCATAGTGAAGGGTCCTGGTAGGCTGGTGAATGTGATGCCAAGATAGACATAGGAGGTGACTACATCAACCTGTCCTCCTGCTGCTGTGAAGGTGGCAGCGCTCCTCACTGCACTGGATGTGTGAAAGATCATGACCTTGGTTTTGCCAAGGTTCACAGTCAACCCCTTGTGTGTGCTGAATTCGTCCAAGGCCTCAAGATGGCGTTGCAAGCCCTCGGGTGACTCTGAAATCAACACAATATCATCAGCATATAACATGATGTGGACCGGAGTACCTGCCAAGTCGCTCCCCTCTCCCCCTGCTCGTAGTATGTAGTCGGAGATCTCGTCGATGTAGAGCCCAAAGAGTGTCGGGGAGAGTGGGCATCCTTGCTTAACACCAATGGTGCTAGCAATGGTCTCTGAAAAGCCGCCTGGGCAACGAACTCGACCCGTCACCCTCTCGTAGAGAGTATATATGGCCCAAATCATCTCTGTCGGTACCCCAATGCTGTGAAGGCGCTGGAAGAGTCTCTCGCGTGGGACTGTGTCAAAGGCCTTGCGGAAATCCACAAAGCAGCAGTAAAGCCTCTTCTTCCGCGCCTTTGCCCCATCAATGAGGCAGCGCAGAACGAAGATGTGGTCAGTGGTGGAGAAAGCTCGTCTGAAACCTGCCTGGCCTGGAGCTCGTAAACCCTCGGTCTCTGCGTAGCAGCTAAGCTGTGCCTCAAGTACTGCTCCATATAGCTTGGCCATCGTGTGGCCGATCATAATAGTCCTGTAGTTCCCTGGGTCCAGGGTGTCGCCAGATTTGTGGATAGGCACTATGGTGTGCTGTGTCCACTCCTCTGGGAAGCCCTCCCCTATAGCCCGGTTGAAGACATGTGCAATCAACGGGGCTATAGTGGAGGCCGCATAAATGATGTGCTCACTCTGTAATCCAGTGTGGTCAGCTGATCGTCTGTGTTGCATGCGGCGTATGGCCCTCTCTACCATCTCTGCTGTAAAGAAGGAGGAGCACGTGGGGCGTGGCTCATGTGGCTGTGGGATAGGAGGTTGCCCTGGCACCTCATAGAGGCGCTCTGCATAATCATGCCATATCTGTGGATCCTCAATAGCTGTGGTCGGACGTGGCTCGCGCAGGGTGCGCCATGCCGTCGCGCTATCTATGCTCATGAATAGGCGGTATAGCTCAAGCTCCTGTGCCTCTTCGAATGCTCGCCGCTTTTGGCGTGTCAGCGTCTTCATATCTCGTCTGGTCTCTCTCTCTGTGATCTCTCCTAAGGCTCGCCGTGCACGGAGGCGTCGGTATAACTCTCTGCACTCATCATCATACCAGCGGTTCTGAGGCATAGTCCCGGGGGGGGGAGTGCGTCCTGTTTGAGTGGTGTGTGGAAAAGAGCTAATAGCTGAAGTGTGGAGAACGGAAGAGATATGTGATGTGAGAACTGAGAGTGGTGTGGATGGGTGGAGGAGGCATAGGCCATGCTCGACCTCGGCTGAGTAAAGAGAGGCTAGCTCATGTGTGAAATGGATGGTGGTGTGTGGAGTGTGTGCTTTGGAGCTATGTGGGATGGTATCTCCGGTGATGGAGAAAGAGAGGTATGTGTGGTCGGCTCCGATGGGTATGGGTGGAATGGTGAAGGATGTGATAAGGTGTGTAGCCTCCCTGGGTCCCAGAATATAGTCGACTGTACTCCCCCCTCCCTCTGTAACTCCATGTGGCATACAAGTCAGGCCCCCTGAGGTGGGCCACTGGGCCATCCCGTTATAAATAACGAGACGGTATTGCTTGAACTCAGTGCAATGCCGGCACTCGCGCTCTGCACCTTCACGCGCAAGAGTTCCAGAGACTGGGTCCTCTGCACATATCCAAAGGCCCTTGGCCTATGAAAAGCAGTTACACGAAAAGCATCAAACTCAAAATGTAAGGTGCAGCGGAAGTGAATGTTGATCTTGCTCAAGATGAGTGCTCCGAACTGTGCTCAAGGGTTCCTTTTACTTACGGAAGGGAGAGCCTTCCGTTCCTTTAGAGAGAGAATGCTATGATCACAAACAAAGTGAATGCAACTGTGAATGAAGGTGCTGAGACTGAGAGAGAGAGAGAGAAAAGAATACGACACTAGACGGTTCTCAAATCCTCCTCCAAGGGCCCCCCTCTCTTTGGCGAGAGATATAGATTGCACAAATCTGGTACAATGGTCTAGATGCAATGGACTTGCCAACGATGTTGACGACAATGATGACGACGACGAGGACGGGCTGAAAACTGAAAACGCTAGGCTGAAAAGCTGAAATCTGCAACCTTCTACTTTCTATGGATCTTTGACACTGTGTCGGCGAGGATGGCGATGATGACGATGCGACGACGAGACGCTGAAAACGCAGATGCTGAAATCTGAAAACAGCGGGCTGAATCCGAAAACGATGGCTGACTCGACTGCAAGGATATGCTGCGGGTAGGTGATCTGTGAGGCTAATGGCCGAATCTGTGGTGTCTAAGTGCTGAAAACTGAAAACGCTGTGTGCTGGGCTGATCTGACGCCGGAATCTGCAAACAGTAGGTTGAATCTGCAAACTGAAAACGCCAAGCTGATCTATAGCAAAAACGCTAGGCTTGATCTGTTTCCAAAAATGCTATCTGCTCTGTTGGCTAGAAACACTAGGCCTCCTGCTGGTCTTGCTGAGAAGGTGCACTGCAAGTTGTCGTACACAACTTCTGCCAGAAAGTGCTAGTGCTAGGTTTCTTTTGTAGCAACTTAGCAAATTTGCCTCTTCTGCCAGAAAGTGCTAGCGCTAGGTTTCTTCTACCTCTTCTGCCAGAAAGTGCTAGCGCTAGGTTTCTTTTGTAGCAACTTAGCAAATTTGCCCTACTCACTTTTCCAACAAAGTCACTTATTAATTAATAAATGAAAAATGAGTAACTTGGGAAAATGGACTCTAAGCATTGTAAAATGCTCATGATGGGTACTGAATGTCATGCTGATGATCATGCTGTGTGCAACCAGAGGATATGCAACTACTCTTAAGTGCCTGGACATGCACAGCCTGCGCACAGGCTCACAAAGGTGCCAGAACACTTCTTAAGCTGACTTGAACCCTAGGCCTGAGATAACTAGTCCACATGCATATAGGGTTAGATGTGCACGTGACACAAAAGCATCTGGTCTTCAAAAGCTCTAGCAC